>NW_019272113.1:190573-229370 GCF_002738345.1 Cucurbita maxima | reverse complement strand
AATTGTTGATTAGTCACATACCTTATAGTACATTTTGAGGCATTTTAGCCCTGACGGGTGTAGACATGATTTTGTTGTCAGGTCATACACCCCCCTACTAACACAACAATAATAGTAAATGTCTATCTAACTTGAAAGTAAGTAAATGGGTTTGGAATGGTCATGCGGCTTTGGACAACACATCATGAACAAGCATGATTGGGACATCTGACACGCGACCATAGGCAACACGCCTTGGACAAGCATGACCGTGATAGCTTGTAGCTTGACTTAAGCTCCCCTCGCCTTGACAAGGTATGTAAGTTGTAAGGTTAGTAGGCATGATCTCACTTCTTATGTGAATTATATGCATATGTCAGTTACTATCTTATAAACTAATTAGGATACAATTGGTTACCATACCTAATAACTTAGAGTCTATTGCATGATGATAGATTATGGACCCTTAAACCTGAAGTGTTACTATACCAGATGGTAGAGCAGGTAGAGCCTTGACTGAGACCGACCCTGCTCAAATTCCTTATAAGGAAAGGCATGCTAAGAATAAGTGTTGGAATAAGTAGATACCATGATGCTACCATCTATGATCTAGGCCACTTAGATAAACTAGGGTAACATAAATAGTGGAGAAAATGTCAGAATATCTAAGTGATTGAGAGTGTTAAGATTTATGCCCTAAAGTAATTAATTGTTTAATTTTAATAATAACTTTGATTATTTTATTTAAAATTTAATATTATCCCATATGTGATTGACATACAAGAGTATCATGTTTAAGAATAATCTAAAGGGTCTAATGTTTGTAGCGAATCCATTGCTTGGTCTTCCCCAAGACTTAATTCTTACTCCATTCTGAATTCCTGTGAATGTAGTTGATTTCACGGTAACGTTATGCACTCCATCCTCCTCAGCCTTTATTCCTAAGCTCCCAATGCTACAAACACATTCAACAAAATACCAAATGTTTCCTGACCTTTATTTCCTCACTCGCAACATAATATATTATATAAATGTTTTTATCCAAAGTAATTTTAAAATAATTTAAATCATTTTTCTCCCCTTTCAAACAACTTTAGAATATATTTTAATCATTCAAATTTATTTAAGGTTTAGATTATCTTTTAAAAATTAATGTGACAAATTTATTTAAACCCTTTAAAAACCATTTCTAAACATGTTAATCCTAATCTATCTCTAGTTACCTGATTCCATGTCCAGGTCCACATGTAATACTTTCCATCCACATGTTGGATGTCCCTAGACCGATGGAGATGCAATCGTCACCGTTTCCAATGTTCAAGTTGAGGATGGTCACATATGATGGTTGTTGCACATGGATGCCATCAGTGTTTGGACTATCACCTGCAGCCAAAACATTCACCCTTGTCATATGCACGTTTTGGCACCGATTCATTACAATGCTAAACAATTGGCTGTTAATTGAAGATAATCCATTGATGTTCACGTTCTTTCCATCATTTATTTGAAGACTCTATCAATTCAAAACAATCAAAAGTGAGAATTAGTAAAAATTTAAAATAATATTGTAATTAATCGGGTCATTTTCATTCAACTTTCAGTTAACGAAAAATTTTCAAATTTTTTTTATATGGAGCCAACTCAAATTCTGCATACCCAGGCTCCAATGGGGCAACTCTTCCCTGAGTGTTTACAATTCAACAAGGGAGTTCCTTGCCCATGAATAATACCGTAGTAATGAAAAGCCCATTTATGTGATTAAACAAAATCCAAGAACTAGAATTAGCTAAAACTTGAATGTCTGAGGAAGCCACGAGAGTTCCATCAATGAGAACAGTAATAGCATTGTTCTTACAAGACCCATTAAATCTCACACTTCGAACGAAGAATATACCCTCAAGAACGTAAATAGTGGCTGGTTCAGATGAGTCACAGGCCTTAGCTCATGCCATTTGAAGCACAGGCGAGACATCGGTCTTTTCATCGGGCTTAGCTCTGAGAGTAACAATATTGAATGTTAATTCAGCAGTTGAGGCATGGTAAAAAAACAAAAGTAGAAAGGAAAGAAAAACATGTAAGATTAGAAGAAGAGACAAAGAAAACTTAATGATACAAGTGTTCATGATAAGCATGAGAGAGAGAGAAAGTAAGCAAGTGGTAGGAAAATAGGAGAGGTGTGGAGTAATATTTATAAGTCAATGCTTATCCTTCCCACTCTAATTTTAACTCTCTAGTACTATTTTATTCTTGTTCTATTTAACCATTATAGTTTTTATATGGTGTAACAATTTTTAATTAGGTAGGTGAGGAAGGTAAATTTAATTTTTAAATTTAAGTCTATCTTTTAAGACAAGACACTAATTGATTTTAATGATTGACCGATCTCTCATTTTTAAAATTATTAAATTAAAAAAAAGTTTCTTTTGTCACTATGATTTTATTTTTGTTTTAACTTAAAAAGGATGGGAAGATTTTAACTTAAAAAAAAACCTAATTTTTCCAACCTATTATTTTCAAAAAAATGGATGTTTAATTAATTGTTTGGGTCACTTACAGAACTATGCAATAATAATAACAATTTCCTAATACTTTTAGATGTTTATATTTTTAGATAAGGCTTCTATATTGATTCTCTATTATAATAAAAATAATAAAAAGATAGAACTGACAAAATACTATTATATATTTTTCAATCTTTTTTATCACGTCGTAGTTAGTGATGTAATAGAAAGTTGGTGGCTTTTTATTTGCAAAGATGTCACAAATAATGAGAGGCAGAATTGTTTGTCGTATTTGTAACTATCCAATAAATTTACAAATGCATCACACAAAGAAATAATTTACAAATGTTACATTTTTTGAAGTCTTAAAGTCTACCAATGATAGATTTGTATCACTATAACAGACATCTCGTTTGATTAAATTGAATCCAATTATCACTATGATCTCGTTTTATAACTTTTATTTTTGTAAAAATCATTGAACCACACTCCGAAGTAGTTGAAAGTTTGTAATCTGTTAAAAATTAATGAACTAAAATCTAATTGGTGTAGAGCCAACAAATATACGAGGGATGAAGGAGAGAGATCCATGAAAAGGTAAAATAAGTGAGGGATGAGAGAGAGATATCTTATGAATAGAAAGGTTGGGTGCCTTAAGCAACTATTAGGACATACATATAACTCGGGTAGGAAAAATTGAAAACTTGTCATATCCTCCTATAATATATTTTGAGGCATTTTGGTCCTGGTAGGTCCAAACATGATTTTGGTGAACGGTCATACACTTTCGAATTGACATAATAGAAATGATAAAGACCTAACTACAAGAAAACAAGTAAAAGGGGTCTCAAACAAGCATGAGACTACAGACAATACGCCTTGGATAAACATGATGGTGACATCCAGAATGCGACTACAAGTAACAAACCTTTGACAAGCTTGATTGTGATATTCTCCTCCACTCAATTGGTTGAAGTCTTTATCAACTAACTCTTAACGAACTAAGCAATGTAGGATGAGGCTGACTTTAGCTCTCTCGAAGTGTTTCCAATCGATCTCGGCACTATGATATCTCTTCTGATCTACTAAGAACTTTTATAAGTTTTTTCTTAATCTGTTGATGTGTCGTATCTTTCAACCAAACTCACTTCTACTTCCTTCATAATGAGATTCTTCATCATGGTTGGAGGTCATGTTGCCGCATTGTTATTGGTGTCTTTTTTATTGGGATAGTAACGTTTCAAGTTTATGATGTGGATAACATAACTAGTCCTCATCCATGGGAGCAATCAGTTCCTATATGATGCCTTCCAAACCTTTTACATGACTTTGACTAGTTTATAGTATTTTTGCATCAGCGGCTGATTCTTATTGTTTTAGAATTGAAGTTGATCGGATCTCACTTCTAAACTTTTTGCGGCTTGTGTTTCCGATTATTATTCTATTCATTCGTTTCGATGTTTTTTTTTCTTCGAATAGACACTAGTTGGGGAAGCCTTATGTTGTGATTTTCCTCTAATGAGAAGTTTCTATTTGAATTTGCTCAGTGGAGCCCTCCTCTTCCATAATGGGAATGATGATTAGTGTGAATTCATCATGGGTAAGACCGTGTCTCAATTATAGTACCGATATCATCTTTACCCTTTTGGTTATTGGCTATCAATATGAATGATGGTGTGCTTTGACTTCATTAGAGGCATGGAAATGACCTTACGTTTAAGAAAAAAAAATTTATCCCTAACACGACATTGAAATCATTCATCTTAATACTCATAAAATCGGTTTGCTCAATCCAAGTCTCCAACTTGATTGGAGTTCCCTTTGCAACTTTTGAGATAGTTAAGGCTACAAGATTGCAAGTTTCATCATTCCAATGTCTTGATGCTAGAAAGTGTTTAAGCATTTCTCTTCTGTCTCTATTATGAAGTTGTGGATGACTCTAGAATTGATCATTCTACTCTTGGCCGATCTATGGTTAACTAAGACCTCAATGTACATAAGACCTCATTCTATTGGTTCTTTTGTCTCTTCCACTCTCTTTTGAAAGCAGATAGTACTTCAAGGTCCCCAATGCAAGGGTTTTCGATGCTTTGGATTGGAAGGCACGGAGAGCCACCCTTTGTGGGTATTCAAATTTTTGATAGGTCACCTTGCATATGAAGCAAACGAGGTCCCTTGTTTGTAGCTTTTTCGTTTTGAAGTCTTTGACATAGATATCTACCTCTCTTTGGGAGGATTCATAATCTCATCCTCTAGGACCCCTCTGTCCTAAAATCTTGTAATTAATTATTTAACAATTATTTAAGTTATAATTTAATATTATCCACGGTAGAAAAAACTCAAGGGGTCACAACTTAAATTTTGAGTTAGGGAAACCCGAATCAAGGCTAAAAAGATAAAAGAAAAAATAAATAATAATAAAATGAAGTAAAATTAAAATCAAATTTAGTCCAACAATACCACAATAAAAATATAAAATTAAATACAACTAAAAGACAATGGTGCTTAAATTTTTTGCAAATAGAAAATGGATTTGGGATACAATTATAAAATGTAATACAAAGACTCAAAAAAAAAAAAATATAGAGTGGTAGCTTGCGAACACCTATAGAATAAAAGAGGATAGGGGTGAGTAAATAAATATAACCAATAAATAATCTATTTGTAGACTTCGCATCCTCTACCTAGCTTGTGATCACGGGTTTTACTCTAGGCTCTAGGTGGAGATCTCTTGTTATTCATAAACTTGGGAGAATACGTAGCGGTAACCGGTGTCCAATGTTAAGGTGATACCTCTCAGAACTCTCTCTAATAGATGAGGTCAGCATGGTGAGTGCTAGCCTGCTCATCATCCATGGGAGGTACTTGGGCAACTCGGTTCCATTTTTTTGAGTCTGGTTCGGTCGGGAGCATTAGGGCTACACTCTTTGATCGACTCTAACGATTCTAATGGGCTCATACTATTAGAAGCATTCTATCCTAGGTTATTGTGTACGAAAACTGACGCTCACAACCTTATTATGTTTCTACTGCTTAAACTCTACCCGGAGAATCACACATTCAATCACCTTTTGTTATTGTATGGTAAATCATGCATATGGCCCACACATGTTCTATGGGGGATAATATCCATTGAGAACCAAAAGGGCATAGATACAAATTCTCATCTTCAACTTCATTGCTATTATGTATCAGCAATAGAAAAAGAGTCCATTACATCATGCAAAGATTGATTAAGTTATGTCAGTAACAAGGGTGACTAATCTCATGCTTATCCAATCGTCCTGAATCTATCCACCTAGGTTTTGTTTTTCTAACATGCATGTGTTACCAAACAATTCCTACTAGTATTATATTTTAAAATTCATGTGGTTACTTGCATTATTGTCAAGTGCCTTACTAAGCTAGATTTTTTTTTTTTTTTTTTTTTTTTCTTCCTTCCTTCATGTTGGAGCTCCCAAATTTCATAAATTTCTTTGATAGGTCCTAATACAAGTAAAATTAGGGTTAGTATTGACATCAAAGCGAAAAAATAGTAAAATGAGCCAAAAAGGAGGAACTCACGCACCTTCATGCAAGCAATAGTGTAGAATACACACGCCTATATACATGACTAGCCACATGCGTCTAGATAACATACTTGTGCCTATCGCTCGACACATGGTGCTCCAGAAGTGATGCGACTAAACCGGTTTGGCATAACTATCGGCTCGAGTTGCAGGTCTTAGACTAGGTCGCATGCGGGTTGCTAAGTTGGATGCGGACTAGAGTCAAATGCGAGTTAGACTACCATATGCTAGGTCGCATGCGGGTTGCTAAGTTGGATGCGGACTAGAGTCAAATGCGAGTTAGACTACCATATGACACATGTTCTCACCCCATTGGTTGGCTGATACGCTCTCACCTTATGACACATGTTCATTCTTCATCCAAATGTGCAGACTGCCTACGGACACATATCTCTCAAGTATTGGCGTGTGAACATAACTTTTTCAAAAACTAATGAATATTTTGATTGAACCTATTTTCTTTCACATTTTCATATCTTTTTACATAAAACTCTAATCGACTTAATTTCACCACGAAAGTTAGCACCAACTCTACTTTTCATTATTATTATTTTTTACTTAAAAGCCGTTGAACATTTCTCATGGAACTCGCATGAAATATAATTCCAAACAGTTTCTGGAGCATATTTCATTCTCTCTAAAAATCCTAAACTCTCATTTTCTTTCCCTTTTTCTGTTACTTCTTTTTTCCTTTTATGTTTTTCTTATTCTTTTCTTCTGCTCTTCTTTAGTTGACTTTTCTGTTACTTCTTTTTTCCTTTTATGTTTTTCTTATTCTTTTCTTCTGCTCTTCTTTAGTTGACTTTGACCAAAAAAAAATTATTAATTTTTTATTTCATTTTTTCTAAGTCCTTAGAGGTGTTCGGAGCAATTTTTCATTCTACACCATTTCAAAATTCAGCCTCTAAAGTTCTTGATAAAATTCTAGAAATTAAAAAAATTAAGAAAAGGCTAAGTTTTAGAAATTTAGGCTCTACATACTGTTGAGCTCGAGCCTTATACAAGATTATTAATGTAACCTTGAAAAATATGAGATTGACATAAAAGAGGATCATGTTTATGTAATAACTTAAAGGGTCTATAGTATATGGAAAAGGTTGGGTGTCTTATCTTAGTAACATTACTGATACAACCCACCTTGTAATTGTTACAAATAATTTGATCTAAATCGTTCATGTGAAGACATGTTAGTGGGGGTATCTTATAGAATGAGTTTGTGAAATATTGGACCACAAAATATTTAATATTTCTTTAAAAATCTATTAATTGAGAAAGTTAATGACTCGATCATAATCCTAATTAAGTTATACATACCTAATTGTGTGGGCTTTCCTTTGATTTGCATGATTGAAAATGATTTTTGTAACTTATTCAATATACCAACCATTTTTGGGACTTGACCAAATACAGAGTAAGGAATTAGCATTAGGGAATTAGTGGTACTTGAGGGGTAGAAGATGTAATTACAAGGGTAAAATAGACTTTTGTCCAAGTGCATAAGAGTGCGACTCTACATTTATAGTAGAATGACTTAAGGTTAATGAATGAAAACTAATTAATTAAATAGTCCAATTAATTGATTTTGTATCATTAAAGCTTACAGTTTGTAGGTTCATAAGGTCCTCTTACTAGTGTCACAACTTTACATTGCAATAAGAGAAGCGACGACTCTTAAGTGGTGCCCATTTGGCCATGTGAGGGCCTAGACGAGTGTTGTGATACGACTGAAGAGGACAATGCCTCATCTAACACACTACACAGAGTGAGCATTGAACAGAGAATAATACATAAGCAAGATAATGGCAACGAGTAGACAAGAGTGTCAAAGACAGGCTTGTTAAAGGGTCTCGATGTCATGAACGACATGTGGGCCCATTCTTGAGGGCATGATTGAGTGAGCTGCAATGGTGATGACACCCTATGAGGGATGGTGTCAAGGCATATAGACCATGTCGATTTGAAACCAAGATGACAAGATGAGATGCTGTGTTGCATTGAGAGACCTTTACCCCGAATAGAGGCAAGAACGAGTCGAATGATTTGGCCTAGAGTAGAGACAAGTCAATTGTGTTGCAGACGATTGAACATGCACGCGCGAGTAGCATGTGTGGTCGAACAAGTTTGGATTTCACACCAGTAATGTTTGGTTGGCTACTTATGGTGAGACAATAGGATCACAAGAGTTATATCAAGGCCATATTCTGTTCTGATTAAGATTAGAGAGAATGACATATTGAAGACTACTTTTAGGAACCATTATGAGTAATAAGAAATTATTGTCATTTTATTCAGCTTGATTAATGCCATGAAGAGATTAAGGAGTTGATGAATAAAGTGTTTAAGAAGTTTCCCGATACCTTGTCATCATTTCACCAATAACATACTTGTGTACTCAAAACTGTGGCAGATCATGAGAAGCACTGAAGAAGAGTCTAGAAAGTGTGAAGAGCACACCATTTGTGCACCAAGTTCTCTAAGTACGAGTTTTGGTTATAGGAAGTAACCTTCATATGTCACATGGTATTGAGTAGCGAGACCACAATAGATTCAACATAGATTGAGGCAGTTATAAAGTGGACCATGTCAACATCAATCATTGAAATAAGGAGTTATTTTTGGGGTCAACAAGCTATTACATGAGGTTTGTTCATGGCTTCTGTAAGATATCAACAGCGTTAATCCAGTTGACTAAGAAGGGTAAACCCTTCATATGGATGCTAGTGTGTGTGCAAAACTTTAACAGCTTAAGGAAATAAGTGAGAGTGCCAATACTCATAGTGGCAAACGACACAGGCAATCTCGTGATGTACAATGATGCATTAGGAAAAGGACTAGGTTACATGCTAATGCAAAAGTGCCAAGTGATAGCATATGCCTTCAGACAATATAAAAGTACAAAAGCAATTATCCTAGCTATGACCAAAGGAGATTATGGGAGGTGAGAAGGACTATGACAATGAAATCCTCACCCACCCATGAGAGGCCAACACAGTGGAAGATGCATGGAGTAGAAAAATGATCTAACTTATCTACACTAATCATAAGACACAGAGAACAAAAGGAGGAGATATAGAGGGTCGGAATTGAAATCATGGTCAAAGTCATCACTACATGGTTTGTGCAGTTATCAGTCCAGCTGACTCTTCAAAAGTGTATCATATTCTCAAAAGACAAATAAACCCTTAGCAAGGTCTAAGGACAGCAAGAGACTAGAGAGACCAAAAGCATTTTTGGTATCAACAGTTATGACATCTTATAGGTTCCCGTCTGGAATTAATAAGATGTATTAGAACTTAAAGACAAGTTACTAGTGGCCAAGGATGTGGCAGAGTACGTGAATTGATATTTAATTTGTTAGCCGATAAAGGTCCCAACATAACAATCTTCAAGGCTTTTGCAGTCACTAACCGTTCCTTAGTGGAAGTGGGAGGATGTTGGCATGGATTTCATATAGGGATTACTAAAGACCATGCTGGGCTTCAATGTCATATGGGTTGACATCGATAGGTTGACCAAGATATGACCTTTTATTTTAGGCAAGGCCATATATTGAGCTGGCAATAGGTGTCAGGTACGTAATTCAAGTTCAGTATAACTTTCCATCTATAGAAGAATGGGCAAATCGAGAGGTTGAAATAAATTCTTAAAGGTGTCGGGTACGTAATTCAGGTTCAGTACAACTTTCCATCCATAGATGAATGGGCAGACCGAGAGAGGTTGAAATAAATTCTTGAAGATATGTGTGGGCTTGTGTTGTAGATTCCACTGGTTTCTAGGATGAACACCTACCCCTTATGGAAATTGCCTACATAATAACAGTCATCAACTGAACATCCAAATGACACCCTTTGATGCTATGTATTGACGTAGGTGTCAAACTCCAATATTTTAGAAAGAGGTAAGCAAGTAATAGCTTTTGGAACCAAAGTTAGTTCAAGTTATAAACGTAGTAGTACAAAAGAGTAGATAGAGGTAGAAGAGCTATGCAGACTCTCGCAGGAAAGACCTCAAATTTTTTGTGGATGAACATATCTTCCTTAAGGTTGCATCTCTAAGAGGGGTATTGAGGTTTGGAAAGAAGGGCAAGTTGAACTCGAAGTTCATAGGCCCTTTCAAGAACCTTGAGAGGATAGAGCCTGTGGCATATAGACTACTGCTGCAACCCCCTTGCAGCCGTCCATAACATGTTTCATGTCTCTATGATGCGAAAGTACACCCCATATCTTATGAACATCATGTAACATGAGACACTCCCTCTTAAAGAGGATTTTTCATATGAAGAGAAGTCTGTTAAGATACATGCTCGTGATGTGAAGTGGTTGCCCAAAAAATTGATTCTTTTGGTCAACGTCCTATGAGGAAACCATCAAAACATGAGAGAACCTAGAAACAAGAAGACATGAGGATATCCTACCTCATGCTTTTCCAGGAATAAGAAATTTTTTTGGATGAAAGTTCTTGAGGAGGGGTGAATTTGTAACACCCAAGCCTGACAGTTACAAAATTTCTCGATTTTTTTTTTTAATTTTTTGAGCATATAAATATGTTACTAACTTATGGAGTAACTTTAGAAGAATTGTTAGTAGACTTAGTAGAATCCAGTAAGTGAGTGACTAAACTTGGGAGGGATTTAGTATATATGAAGAGAGAGTTTGTGAGAGGTTTTTCTCAACTTTTTTTACAAAAGCCAACCTTCCATGTACCATGATCACTCTATTTATAGAGTCATGTTTGCATGTTTATGCAGATTTGAGATCACTCAATTTTGGCACTCAAAATTTCTCTCAAATTTGTGAGGTTTATTTGACAAGCATGCAAGTTTGGTTAAACCAAATTTTGACACCTCAAAATTCCACTAACATGTATTTTTTCATTAAATGAAGTCAACATTTTGGCTTTCTTCACTTTGATTCAACAATCAATTTGAATATTAATTTCAAATTAAAGTAATATTAAATGATTAATTAAACTATTTAATTAATATTTAATATTAATTCAAATCTCAATCCCAATTAATTCTGACACATATTTGATTAAGATATTTAAATCTTATTTAAATATCTCAGATTCTCTCTTTTTGTTCAAATGTCAATCCCAATTAATTTCGACACATATTTGATTAAGATTCTCTCTTTTTGTTTAATTCGTAAATAAAACAAAAATGTGGTTAAATATATTGTATATATGTAGCGCATTCTCTTTAATTTGAATTCGAACTCACTCGTTACACTGTTCTATGGTTTAGTCCGTTATGAGCTAGCAGAGGGACCGAATGGACCTATAGACCATGGGCTTCAACGATCCAAGATTAACCGGTTAAACTCATTAACCTTGTTAACCAACGTACGTTAACTACTAGGACATTCCACTATAGCTTAGTAGTTGCACTCCCCTCACTATAGATATATTTATGTCCATTTGATATAACCATGATTAGTAAGTCGATCATTCACAGGTTGTTCGTAACTAGAGCTGGGTCAATTTATCGTTTTACCCCTGAAGTTACTTCTTGTTTCTTATGTCTCATTGATCCTCTAATAAACAATTGGTTTGTGGTCCAACCAGTAAACCGAATCCCTCTCAGGCCAATGAGAGGGTGGGGCCCCTTGTTCAAGACCTGGAGTCAGTACTTAAGGGAACTATCTCTCTTCTATCCCTAAAAGTGGGTAGGAGTGAGTTCCATCTTGCACCCCACGTCCCCAGCTATTTACCCAGTCTTACCCCTGAAATGGGAGGCCTATTGAGTCAGCGAACTTGAGCCACTCTCACCCATGAAAATCTAAGGATAATTCCGAATAAATAGGAGTTCATGGTTAGCTCAATATTAAGATCGAGTTACCTAGGTCATCGAATGAAAAGAAAATCAGTCTCAACAGTAAACGACATTATAAAATGAGAGTGATTTTCTTCATAGTTCGATCTTATGCAATACTCATTGCATAGGACGCTCCACTCACATGCCTCCACATGTACAATTTAGTGATCACATTGTTTATATCATATACAAAAGTGGGCTGCATCCATAGTGTCCCCAAAATAAGATACTCAATCTTATCTTTATACTATAGATCATTTTGACTATATACTTGAACTTGATCAACTCTTATGTCTCTACATATAGTTCAAGTAATCATACTATAGCCAGAATGTTCTTAGTTTATTGGATTTAGATTAATTATCGTAAAGTTCACTTTATTCAATAAAAATCTTTTCTGAATATACAACAATAATAACTTTATTGAAAATAGAATATGTTTTTGTTTACAAACTATGAGTTTTAGGACATAAGACCCAACACACATGTCATCACCGGTGACACCGAAATGCATGATGGATTCTCTAGAACAAGACAGCTCAGGTGAGAGCACAGGAGGATCCACAACAGACGATGTACCAAAGAAGTTTCATTCTCTTGTTAAAATTTATGCGGATACACTTGAAAAAAAATTAGATACCGATGAATTAATCCACTTACGCCTCTTGATTTGTTTCCCATTCCTTCTAATATTTTTGTCAGCCACAAGTAAGACATATTTGATCAAAACATTGCACAAAGAGGTGAAGTAGAGAATTGAGAAACAAAATTTCAAAGTTGATTCAAGAATTAACAAATGACGGAAGGAAATCATTTTTCAACTTGGTGATTGGGTTTAGATATATTTTCCCGAGAAGTGATTCCCATCTCAAAGGAAGAAAAAGTTACATCCAAGAGGAGATAACCCTTATCAAGTCCTTGAAAGAATTAATAACAATGCCTATAAAATTGATCTTCCAAAAAAAAATTCAGTACATTCTACTTTCAATGTTTCTGACTTGAGTTCTTTTGATATAGGTAATGTTTCCTGATTCGAGGACGAATTCTTTTGAAGAGGGGTAAGATGATGAGGATCATGGTGTTCCAAATATTTCAACTAGACCTATTACACGATCCAAGGCCAAGAAGATTCAACAAGCATTCATTCTTCATCTACAAAATTGGATAGACTCAGTTCAACCATTATTTCATGTGTTACATGCTGATTTGATTGAGGAAGGACAACTTGGAGCTTCGGGGGTGAATATTTGCACGATTGAAGTAGTGGATAAAGTTGCTATAAAATGCACTTGATTGATAAGTTGTTATGAAACTTTACTTATTATTTGTAATTTCATAATTTCTTGGAGTGGGCAAAAACGTGGGAAAATTATTGTCCAAGTGACTCTTCTATTAGGCAATTTAAATGGGAGTGAGAGTGAATTATGGTCACTAACTTCTTTAGTGAGCATTTTAAGAGTTTGTAGTTTCTTTTTTTGTAGAGACTATAAATACACACAAATTATCTTGCTTAAAGATCTATGATCTTAAGTGATACTTTATCTCCTGGTTCATCCAAATTTTCTATGGGGTGTTGATTTTTTTGATTCAAGGGTACTTAACTTCAACAAAAACTTGTATGGTTGGGCTGAGGTTTTGTGTTGCCTTATCGGTATTAGATCCTAAGTTCTATTTTTGTTGAGAATTAGGGTTGCCTTATCAATTTCATATCAGACCCTAAGTTCCATTTTTGTGGCCTACTCTAGAATTGATTTTATGTTTCATTTATGATATTGTTTATCTTTTCTAAAATCTGTCTGTCTATTTATTTCGTTGCTTCCACTCCCACCATACTTCATCATTTCTCACTTTATTCTCATTTTCTTCCTAAAGATTATAATTAGATCTTAAAAAAAAAAAAATCATTGTCATATATGTTATTAATAGTATGGTTATAAAATCTTTTTTATTAGACAATTTGCATCAATTCACATTTTTCTAAACTATTTAAATTTGGAAGTGGTGTGCTTGATATTGTTCTTTCGTAATTTAAACTTGAAAATAACTTCAATTTGCCCGAATTTCGTAAAATGGAAAGTTAGATCATTCTCTTATATTTTACAATTAAGAAGGGAATTTTGTCAAAATCTTAAGGACCTTTCTTTTTCAAATTCGTTCTCAGTGTGCAATTCTACCCAAAAATTTCTTCGTGTCCCTTCTTTTTTTTATCATTTTTGTTTTATTTTATTGTTATTTCATATTAACTTATTTTGATTTCCTTGAATACTGGCTACGATAAAAATTTCTTTATCCATACATAAGCCTACCTTAATCATAATTTAGTCACATTTCTAAATTGCGAGTGTTCTTGAGTGTAAACTTAGTGAGTTGAGTGTGTGAGGTCCGAAACATATTTAACTACTATTTGTGCAATCATGAACCAAGACAGGAAAAAAGGAAGAGAGATCAATGAGCTAGTTGAAGAAGTTCAGGTGAATGAGGAGGAAGTGGAAGATGGGAGTCATTTGGCATTTATTACAAGAAGAATTCTAAAAACTCAAGTTACCGAGAATGATGTTGATGATCAAAGAGACAACCTGTTTCACACGCGGTGTTTAATCAAGGGGACTTCTTGTAGTCTTGTCATTGATAGTGGAAGTTGCACCAATGTAGTAAGTATCATGTTGATCAAAAGGTTGCAAATTCCAACCCATCACCATCCTAAACCTTACAAGCTTCAATGGATCATTGATAGTTGAACAATGAAGGTAGTTTCCCAAGCTTCAATATATTTTACTTTGGGAAAATATAAAGACATATTGCTTAGCCAACCTTGGTCATTTGATAGGAATGTCATGTATGGTGGTTATTTGAATAGGCATTCTTTTATAAAAGATAGTAGAAAAACTACTCATGTACTTTGGATACTGCAAATGTATTTGCTGACCAATTAAATTTGGAGAAAAAAAAAAGAAAGAGTTTAAGGAAAAAGAATCGAAAGAATTGAGTGAAAAATTAGAGAAAAATAAAAAAATTAGAGAATAATCAAAGAGAAAAAGATAGTGAAAAGAATAATGAAAAAAAAGATGAAATTGAAAAAGAATCAAAAGAAAGGCTCGAGGGAAGAATTAGAGAAAAACAAAAGAAAAGAAAAAAAATAGTGAAAAGAAGAATGAAAAGAGATGAAATGTAAAACATGCAAGAAAGAAAGTGAGTTGTTTGGCTTCGAGAGGTGAGAAGGGCAATGTTTTCACAAAATACCATATTTGTACTTATGTACAATGAAGGATATTTGATCGCTAACGATAACAAATTATCTTTGCCTAGTGTGTTTCAATCTCTTTTACAAGAATTTGAATACGTGTTTCAAGAATTACCTAAAGATTACCTCCCATAGAGGTATTGAACATAAAATAAACTTCATGGGGCTATCATTCCTAATAAGCCAGCTTATAGAGTCAATCCAACTGTGACTAAAGAAATTCATAAGCAAGTGGAGAAGCTCATGGAGAAGGACTATATACGAGAGAGTTTGAGTTCATGTTCTGTACCAGTCTTATTGGTGTCAAAGAAAGATGGAACGTGGTGCATGTGCGTGGATTGTAGAGTCATCAACAAAATCACTATAAAATATCGACATCTTATTCCTAGGCTAGACAATATGCATGATGAATTGCATGGTTCATGTTTATTTATAAAGATTATTTTGAAATCTGGATATCATCAAATTAGAATGCACGTAGAAGATGAATGGAAAACAACTTTCAAAATTAAGTTTGGATTGTATGAATGGTTGTTATGCATTTTGGGTTAACTAATGCTCAAGTACATTTATACGATTAATGAATCATGTTTTGAGAGAATATTTGGGAAACCATGTTATTGTGTATTTTGATAATATTTTAATTTATTCGAAGACTTTGCATGAGAATGTGAAGCATGTTAAGTCAGCTTTAATTACGCTTAGAAAAGAGAAACTTTATGCTAATGTTAATAAGTCTAGTTTTTGCATGGAAAAAGTTAACTTCTTCGCTTTATAGTTGGTAAAAATGAAGTATACGTAATGAAGAGAAAGTTAAAGCAATTAGGGATTGGTCAACACCGAAAAATACAATTGAAGTTCGTAGTTTTCACGAGTTAGCTAGCATCTATAGGAGATTTATCAAAGATTTTAGCACCATAGCTTTTGAGAATCACAGTTCCAAATATTCCAACTAGACCAATTATACGATCCAAGGCCAAGAAGATTAAATAAGAATTCATTATTCATCTACAAAATTTGATAGACACGGTTCAACCTTTATCTACAAAATTGTTTTGATTGAGAATAGACCATTTGGAGCTTCATAAGTGAATATTTACACAGTTGAAGTAGCGGATGAAGTTGCAAGCATCATTTCATGAGTTGTTAGAAAACTTTATTTATTATTTTTAAATTTCATAAAGTTCGTAATGTCAAGTTGACTTCATCTTTTGTAGAGATTGGGATCGGGATTAAATCATAGCCACTAACTTCGTTTGTGGGGAGACTATAAATACCCACAAATTATTATGTAAAAATCATATTTGTGATAAATGAAATTTATCTCTCAAGTTGAGACGTTCCCCCTTAAAAATCGAGAATCATGTGATAAATGAAATTTATCTCTCAAGTTGAGACGTTCCCCCTTAAAAATCGAGAATCATCTTTATCATTTCTAAGTTTCAAGCAATTCTTGTGGTAGATTGCACTCGAGCCATTTAATCAAGTCTTGATCAAGTTCAATTATGGAATGACCCAATTTAGAACAAGGTTCAAAATCTTGCTTCTAGATCTTTGATCCTAAGAGGTAATCTAATTCTTGCCTTATCTCTTGGTTGATCCTAATTTTGTATAAAGAGGTGTTAATTTCTTTGTTTCAAATGTTCTTTCTTCAACAAAGCTTTGATCGTTAGGCTTAGGATAGGAGTTAAATGTTATGCATGTAACTTTATGTGTTTGCATTTAACTCCGATAGGGGGGTCTCTTACTAAGTATTTCTTAAAATACTCAAGCCATGTGCTACTCTATTTTTTAGGTAAAGGCAAGGCTCCCCTATACCGCCAAAGGTGACATCACAACTACGAGACTGTGATACATGCTTAGAATAGTTTCGTAATTTAAATTTGGTAGACTATAGGTTAGTATAGGTTAGTTGCATTTTCATTTAGTAACATATAGGTTAGTATAGGGCATTTTACTTTGTATTGTTTTTTCTTTTTATTTCAATTTGTATGAGTTGGTTTATAAGCATGAGATGAAACATGCAAGACCAAAGTTAAGTTTTATTATAAAGTTTCAAATAAATTAATTTCGTATTAAATGTTCATGATATATATATAGTAGCAACAGAAGAAAATTTAGGGTCAGTTGGTATCAGAGCTCTAGGTTACAAATCTTGTATATTAATCTACGACGTAGGCTTGGCATGTTCCATGGTCCAATTTTCGATATCCCGTCACCGTCAGGTAGGCCATGCATAAGATAAGGAAAGGAAAATATTGTGTTGATATTTATTATGATTGGATCTAAGCCTGAGAAATTTGCAATCTTTAATTATATTATATATTATAGCATGATGCTTGATTTAATTTCGCTTTTTATACGCTTGTTATGCTGTATGAATTGTATGTGTACTATAATAATATTGTATTGTTAGTAAACAATAGACTTAGATAAAATTATTTTGGTTTCTAAAATCCTGCTGCTCAGAGGATGAGGAAGAAGAAGATGAGGCGGATGAGAGCCCACCTTGAAAAAGATCAGTAACAAGGACAAATGCAGCTACGCCACTTCAGGTTGTGCCGCCCCAAGCTGCACGCACCACCTTTAGCTGTACAACCTCAAGTCGCAACACCTTCAGCAACACTAGCGGCTAGAATAGATCCCACTACTAATCTGATGTGGGAATCAATTCAGGTCATGATGCATGTCATGATGGTCACTCAACAAGCCAAGAACTCATGACCTATCAGAGGAGCGAACTAGTTATGGGGGACTTCAACTGGTTCGACCCACACACATTCACCGGTTCTACGAGAGATCCAACAAAAATCCAAATGTGGATCTCGTCAATGGAATGTACGGACAACCATAAAGTATCTTGTGCGTCATATATGCTACAAAAATGGATGGACAATAAGGATAGTATCAACCCAGGAGGGGAAATCATGACGTGGGATCAATTTAAGGAAGCCTTCCTAAAGCAATATTATCCCAAGGCGGCTTGACTTAAGAAATAACAGGAGTTCACCCATCTGACTCAGGTGGACACTTAGTGGATTGGGATGACAGGGAATACATGAGGCTAAAATGGTATGCGTTGTCATTAGTGGACACTAAAGAAAAGATGACCGAGAACTTTGTCTTGGGCTTAGACTCGGAGGTCCACCGCATGGTGGAAGCTATTGGCCCAAAGACGTATGAGGAAGCATTGAGAACAACCAAAGCCCTAAAAAAGCCTCAATAGAAAAGGCGTCGAGAACCAGCAGTCATTGTTGGAAGGAAGCATCTGTATTAACCTAGACAAACAGACTATCGACCTCCGATGTGAAGGCCTCGATATGCTGATAAACGTCTTCCCAACACGTAAAGAGACACCCAGGAATAGAGAGAGTGTGTTAGATTGATATGACAATCCTATAAGGGTGAATAGGGTTTTAACAATAAAATTATTTATGTATGCTTAATTTTTCTAATTATTAAAATTTTGGAAATAACTAGAAGATAATAATTAATACAAGTATATAAAAATAATTCAATTCAAAACAATAAACAATTATGAAAAATTAGAACATGTAATAACTCACTATAATAATTTTTAAAATTAAATAGGAAAGAGTTAGAAAATATAACACCATAGTTATATAGGGATTCGGTCATATTCGACCTACTCCATTTCTCAAGTGCCTTTCACGAATTTGAATAAATAACTTTCTAGACTCTTTCCTCATATTAGAACCCAAATGCTACACAACTCTTTTTACGAGTTCAAGAGCAACTCAATCTTTTTCAAGAGCAACCCAAATGTTAAAAGTATTGAAATTTTGTAAGAATACACCAACTCTTCCAAAGAGTAGATTTACAAGTTGAGCACTCACAATTATTTCCTCACCATAAAAAATAATAATAATAATAAAAAAAAATTAAAAAAAAAAAAGAAAAACTCCCAAATACCAAACATGATGAAGAGAAATAAAATTGAAAAATTGGAACAAGTAATAATGGAAGTTTTAAAAAATTGAGAATTGAAGAATTATAGGAGTTAGTGGTAAAAAAATATGGAGAGATAAATGAGTTTTGATAGAGAAGAAAAGTGTAAAAAAGAAAAATAGAAGTTAATGTAGACTATTGTATTGGGTTAAAAGAGAAATTCAAGATAGAGATTAAGACTAAGGAAAATTTTCAAATTTTTTTTTTTCAATATAATAATATAATAATAATATTATTAAAAACTAGTGTAGGAAAAATATTCCTATCGATCATCTAAAGCAGGAAACACATAATCTAAACTTTATCTTAGTCATATTCCGTAACTAAGAGGTCTATTGGATTTCTAAGATGCTATGTAGCTTATCATAGACTTTTGGCTGGAGGGTATTTTGTTCCAACTCAAGTCTTTGTTAGTTGAAAACATCCTCGTCCTACAAAGATGTGAGTCATCATCTTCTAAACATGTAAGAGTAAGTTCAAAGAGTTTGGTGGTAAGGCATGGTTGGATTGCCCTTGACTTCCTCTTTAATACCCCTATGTTCACCGACTCTAATGGCTTGAATCTTCACAAACTTCGTTGCATGGTTGGATTACCCTTGACTTCCTCTTTAATAACCCTACGTTCGCCGACTCTAATTTGGCTTGAATCTTCACAAACTTCGTTGAAAAGTTGAGTCAAACTTGTGATTATTGGAATAGCCTTAATGTAAGGGCCAGACCTGCTAGATATTGTTCTCTTTGGGCTTTTCCTTACGGGTTTCTCCTCAAGGCTTTAAAATGAGTGCTAGGGAAAGGTTTCCATGCCCTTATAAGGGTGTTTCGTTCTCCTCCCCAACCAATGTGGGATTGTGTAATCTCACAATCCACTCCCCTTCAGGCCAGCTTCCTCGCTGACACTCGTTCCTTTCTCCAATTAATGTGGGACTCCCGCCAAATCCACCCCCTTTTGGGGCTCGGCGTCCTTACTGGCATACCGCCTCGTGTCTACCCCTTTCAGGGAATAGCCTCCTCGTTGGCACATGACCTAGTGTCTGACTCTGATACCATTTATAACGGCCTAAGCCCACTGCTAGCAGATAGTCCTCTTTAGGCTTTCACTTACGGGCTTTCTCTCAAGAAGCGAGTGTCATCGAGGAAGCTGGGCCCTAAAAAGGATGGATTATAATAAAATACGTACTATATATATCATTACTATCATGTATGAAAAATTATTGAAATTAAGTTGGTTTAAAAACGGCCATGGATTTAAATAAAATTCATTTTAAATATGATATCAACATTATAAAAATAACATGGTTGAAAACATAAAAGACAACATTTCTTATTAATGTTTAGAAATTAAATTTGGTTGATAGTAACATAAATGCATTCCTAGGGTCTCTAATCTTTGTACAAAATTCTTTGTATAAGGCTAGAATTAGATTACCTCTCACCATTCAATTAGATTACCTCTCACCATTCAACATTAAGAGAAAGATTTGGAACTATAAGTAGAAAAACTCTTACCCATGCTTCAAGTTTTCAAGATAAGAGTGGATCACAACTTCATAAATAGTTTTACACATTGCAACTTAGGAACTAAAGCAAACAATTTTTCTCATGAGTAGGATAATTTAATAGTGCCCTATTTAATTTTTCACTTAATAGTTTTCCATCTTGCATCAAAACAACACCTATGACCAAATCATTTGCATCACATCTAATTTCAAAAGTTTTATTAAGGTTAGGTAAGACAAGTAACCGCGCATTGGTTAATTTCTTATTAAGCTCATTGAATGCATTCTCTTGCATTTCTTCCCATTTAAAAACAAGATTATTTTTCACTAAGTCATTTAATGGGGTAGCTATGTACTAAATCTTTTATAAATCTGAACTCCACTCGCATTTTTTTGGTGTTGGACAATCCCTAATTACTTTTAACTTTCTGTTCATCTACTTTGCCTCCATTTTTTCCAACTATGAAGTCAAAATGTTTCCATGCAAAAACTACCCATNTGTGTTTCGAGCATTTTGATGTCGGATTTGGCAGTTTAAGGCTGTGGGATTCGTTTTTGGATCTCGCAAGAAAACTTCATTAACTTCCCTCTTTCTTCTCTTTTGCAGGTGTTATGGGAGCATGACGAGGTCGGAATGGCGTTTGGTTGGAGGTTCGACGAGTTGTGGGAGTCGGAGGAGTGATTTCATGACCCCTGGAGAATTTTTGGTGGTAGCAAGGCCCTATCTAAATTCACTGTAGTAGGGCAGATTAGATATATTTTAGTTAATATATAATTAGTTAATATCTAATTTAACATATACATGGGTTTCTTTCCTAAGGTAAACCAATTATTCATATGTTTGATTGTATTGGCTATTCAGATTTTATTTTATTTTTATTTTTAAATTTCTTATCGTTACAGGTTCAAAATAAATGAATTGACTAAATAAGTTCATTTAAAATGAAATTAAATTGAAATTAAGACGAATTATTTATTACAAACTTTAAATTAAATGTAATTTACTTAGTCTCTTGTTATTTCATTTTTATTTTTATGGGAGGGTTGGATCATTATTTAATTTTGAACTCTTTCTTGTTTTCTTGCATTCTTTTTACCATTCGTTTTCAATAAATATTAAAAAACAAAGCAATTTGTAACCATTTAAACAAACATGTATAAATTAATTGTTTTTTTTAAAAAAAACTAATTGGTAACTATCCAATTCCTAAAATATATGATACCGTCATTGCATACTAGAACAATGTAATGCCCCTAAATTTCTACTTATCTAAAGTCTACCTTTTGTGCGGAAATAAGCGTTCAAATTTTGTCAACGATACAAGAATGCCTTGTCTTTACTTGAAAGATAAGTAGCAGGTGACTTGAGTATTTTAAGAAATACTCAGGAACTGACTCCACTATTGGAGTTACATACAAGCACATACAATCATGAGTGAGACCTATTATATCAGTCTATATTTTCTTAGGCGGCTATCTTAAACGGGTTAATTGGATGTGTATTTACTATTCTACACACGGTCCACGCGTGCGAGTATAGACCCACCAGTTGGTTTGCACACCTCATGTGCCCCTTTCTTTTTGGGTGAGCATCCTCTAGTAGTTGTTGATGTCAGACACCCATTTAGAAATAGCAATTGTCGTAGCATTATAATAGATATAATGATCGTTTTTCTACCTCGTAGTGTATGTGTCCGTACGATTGTAATGAAGATGGGGTATCCCCTATGCATGAGGTCCCAACATTTTCATTCATTATCATGTAAAACAAATCTCTTCCCTTATCCTTCATATNATTTTATTTTAATTGATATTTTAATTAATTTTAATCATTTAATTGATATTTTTTATGATAACAAATCTACTTTTAATTATTAACAATTTTTCAGTATTTTGAACGGTTTAGAGTATAGGGCTGAGAATAATGATTTCAACTGCTTTCAATCATAGCTAAAACAATCAAAATGATGCACAAATCAGAGACTTATAATTTTGAAAAAATGACAAATGGTGGAGTTTTTCTTATTATTTTTTTTATTATTATATTTTTAAATAAAATTATTTATACAAAGTTAAATTTGAATCTAACCGTTACCTCCACTTTTATTATTATTATATTACATTATTATATTATTATATTTTAAAATTTTGGTGGTCACTCATTTTTATTATTATTATATTATTGTATTTATAATAAATTTTGAATTTTTAATTTAACGTGGATCATTATTCGTTTTTATTATTTTTATAGTATTTTATTATAATAATAAAAATAAATTTCGAAATAAATTTTTGTCAATCATTTTTTTCCTCAATTTNATCATAACACATATCATAACATTCACGTATCATCTCATAGCTATATTGTATTATGGACATATCATGGACTTATCATTTCATAAACATATCATAACCATATCGTTTCATATACATTTCATAGTCATATCATTTCACAAACATATCATAGTCCTATCATTTCATAAACGTATCCTAGCCATATCGTTTTATAAACATANACTCTTCATCTTCATCTTCAATTTTTTAAAGTCGGGTTGTTCTCTCCGAGCTTCTAATTTTATTTTTATTCCTCTTATTCTTGAAGGAGGTTTTTTTATTGTATTGTGAGGAAATAGTTGTAGGTGTTCTAAATTGTAAATCTAGAAAGTTGTTGTGTGTTCCTACCAAATTCAAATATTTGTATCGGTTTATCCTGCATCGTGGAAAGGATTGAGTGAACTCGTAAAAAAAGCAGCATAGCGGGGGCTCTATCCGTGGAAAGAGTCGAGAAAGTTCTTTATTCAAATTCCTCAAGAGGTGTTGGGGATTGGAGTAGGTGGAGTTTGACCAAATTTCTTATAACTATCGTATCCTATTTTCTAACTCTTCCCTATTTAATTTCAAAAATCACGCTTAAATACTTAACTATTTTCTAACTCTTCCCTCTAGGGTTTCCATANGGGGGTCATAAACATAGGAATCCGTATGAAATAGTGTAATATGAGCCGAATAACTTGTTTTTGTGCCGTCAGAGCCACCGAGAAAAAGCCGGAGCCAAGCCGAGCCATCGAGTTGTGTGAGCCGAAGGAGTCAACATTTGCATGTGTGACACGGTGTCACTAAGGTATGGAGAGCGTGCACAGGTTGTGAACTGGGTCAAGGTGTGGAGTTTGGGTCGCTCTCTCGAGTTGTTCCTGCGGCGCGCGAGTTGTGGCCGAAGGTACTGAACTCGGTTGGGCCAAAAGGTTGCAGATGGGCTTCAGGGCATGGTTTGTGGTTACTGGGCTTCGCGCTAGTCATGGGTCGAACGTTGTCTATTCTGTGTCTGCTAGACCGAGCTCTCAACTGAGCTGCGACTATTGTAGAGGTCGTNTCTCTAGCTGCTGGGCCGACAGTTTTGAGCCACTATAGGTGGGCTGAACCGCAGACGTGTGTTGAACTGCGAGTATCCGATTCAGGTCCGACCCGGATCCGACAGATCCTTTCTTCTTTGCCTGATTTTCTATGCGATTTTTTGACGATTTTCTCTCTCCTCTCCGCGACGTCTCCAATGTCTTTCTTCTTCTTTTNCGAACGCCTTCCCCTTTGCTCTACCAACCATGGGGACTCCGTCTCGTCAATTCTCCACCCCCTCCCCCCACGACGTAATACACCTTCGTATGCACATGTACATACAGATCTGTGGAGGTATAGGCACACCAACTCCCGTGGTTCAATGGCTATGAAAATACATAATGACTCTAATGAATGGACGAATTTTTTCCTGGGTATACTGGGGTCTCTCTGACTAGTTGCTACTCGCCTTTTTCTTCTTGTCGTCGCGTATTCCATGAGCTTTCCCATTCTAGTCATAACTAGTTGCTACTCGCCTTTTTCTTCTTGTCGTCGCGTATTCCATGAGCTTTCCCATTCTAGTCATAAAACATTTCAATTCGTTCATATTTCTCCGCTCGCCGTTGCCACTTTTCTCTTTTAAAAATAACATGAAACAATGTCGGCGAATTCTGGTAAAAGAGAGAGAACTATCATCGAGACAACATGAAACGAGNGACTAGTTGCTACTCGCCTTTTTCTTCTTGTCGTCGCGTATTCCATGAGCTTTCCCATTCTAGTCATAAAACATTTCAATTCGTTCATATTTCTCCGCTCGCCGTTGCCACTTTTCTCTTTTAAAAATGACATGAAACAATGTCGGCGAATTCTGGTAAAAGAGAGAGAACTATCATCGAGACAACATGAAACGAGACATGAAACAATGTCGGCGAATTCTGGTAAAAGAGAGAGAACTATCATCGAGACAACATGAAACGAGCGAAAAAAAAGGTTTCATCGGGTCTAATCCAATCTCGGGTACCCGTCTGTAACCCAATGACAGTTCAACAAAACTACATAAACTAGAAAGGGAGTCCAACACCCGACCCAATCACACAAACAAGTTCGGCCTGATAGCATGGCCCAACATTGTACCCGCACGTCCGCATTGGTTGACCCAAAGTCCGCACCTCGACCAAACCCATAAGGGTATACATTTGTCTAACAAAGTGGTAAATCAAAATAAAAATCAAAAGGCTCTTGAGATGAACTAGAAGGCAAGCATTGGAACCCTTTTGATTTTTATTTATAACTAAAACAAAGAGAGTATGAAACTCTACCCATTTAATTGGAACATTTCAAAGTAAATCTATTTCCTAATACTTAATATATATAATATATTAAATATTAATTTTAACTTTTTCATTATTTTTTCAACTAAATTGAACCTTTTAGGGTTATTATGAACTAATGAAGGGTATTTATGACCTACCGATTATGAGCTTCAATGATATAAAATTAATTAATTAAACTCTTTAATTAAAAAATTTCTGTTCATTAACTATAGGTCACTTCACTATAAATTTAGGGTTACACTCTTATGCACTGTAGGACAAGTTATGTCCATTGATATAATTATTACAAGCAACTTGATCTTTCACGAGTCGTTTATAATTCCGACTAGATCAAAAGTCCGTTTTACCCCTGTAAGTACATCTTTCACCTTAAGTACCATCGGTTCTCTAATGATCAATTTGTTTAAGATCCAATCACAAACCAAGTCCCTCTCGGACCAATGAGAGGGTAGGGCGCCATTGCTCAAGTTCCGAAATCAATACTTAAGAGAACAACTCATCTACTATTCTTATATGAAAATAAATGAATTTCATCTCATGATATTATGTTTCCAACTACCTATTTGGACAAGTCCCCAAAATGATTTGGCATATTGAATCGACTAAAAGAGTCATTCTAACTCATGCAAATTAAAGACAAGTTCTCGCCGGTAGGAGTTCATAACTCACTCAGGATTAAGATCAAGCCACATAGGATCATCATTTGAAATATTGATCTTCTCAATTAACAAATTTATAAGAGATTTCAAATATTTCTTGGTCAAGTCTTATACAAACTCATCGTATATGATACCCTCATTTACATGTCTTCACATGAATGATTTAGATCCAATCATTTGTAGCGATTACAAAGTAGGTCGTATGATAAGCGCCTACAATGCTGGAATTCGCAAAGCTAGAGGTCCTAGAATCCTTGCAAAACATTCACAGAGAAAGCTAACTTAACGGATTGATTCCAACCAAGAGCTGGTTAGAAGATGAATGACTCTTAGATCGAACTTGAAATCTATGATAGTCACTCTTAGATACCAAGACAATTCACTCCAGAATTAGCTTGATCAGAATTAATTTAATGAATCGGTTTAAACATCAAACCTAAAGAAAGGTTTGAAAAAGAATAACACCAAAAAGGTATCAAGAAAACACAAAGGTTTTGTTTGTATTCAACCATTGATTTCCAAACATAATATTACATGCTTTTAAATAGGTCCAAAAGATAACTAATAAAGTTCAACCACAAACTACAGACTATTAATAAATGCTATTAAATACAAATTCAAGAAAATAAGGCATTCATACAAACTACTAATAAATGCTATTAAATACAAATTGAAGAAAATAAGGCATTCATACAAACTACTAATAAATGTTATTAACTACAAATTGAAGAAAATAAGATATTCATACAAACTACTCATAAATGCTATTAAATACAAATGGAAGAACATAAGGCATTCATACATTATCTTAATTGGTAGTTCAACTACCAAATTCAAGTCTTCTAATTACTTTTCAATGTCAGTCACTCCATTATCTTCTTGATTTGATATGCTAATATTATAAAGATTTTTTTAGCTCAAAAGTCTTTGTTTCAACTTGTACACTAGCTAGCTTTTGAAGATGCAATGTATAGGCCTCTTGAATCTTCTTAACCTTACTTCTTATAATGGGTCCTTTGGGTACTTGCATAGGGTCAGCAGTTGAATTCATATCATCCTCCCTTTCTTTAAAAGGATTTTGTCCTCAAATCAAGGTATTCATTCCCTACATCAAATGGAGTCAAATAAGCCACATTAAAAGTTGAACTTACATTGTACTCACCTCAAGATCTAGCTTGTATGCGTTGTCATTGATCTGCTCTAGTACTTGAAAAGGACCATCTCCTCTTGGTTGAAGTTTAGACTTTCTCTGACTTGGAAACCTTTCCTTTCGTAGATGAACCCAAACCCAGTCATCTTGTTTAAAAATCAATTTCTTTCTTCCTTGGTTCTTGCGTGTGACTAGTTTTTTATTTTTGTTTTTAATTCCTTCTTTATGTATTCGTCTCTTGAAGAAGCTGCATCATTAGCAAACATATTAGGTAGCAAAGGCGATAAATCTAGAGGAGTTAAAGGATTAAATCCATACACAACCTCAAAAGGTGAACACTAAGTGGTGCTATGTATTGCTCTATTGTATGCAAATTCCACAAAAGGTAGAGTCTCTTCCCAAGACTTAAGAATTTTAGAAATTAGTTACGTAAGTAAGGCTCCTAATGTTCTATTAACAACCCCAGTTTGTCCATCGGTTTGGGGTGACATGTTGTAGAAAATAGAAGCATAGTTCCCAACTTTCATCACAAGACCTTCCAAAAATGGCTTAAAAATTTTACATCCCTGTCATTAACAATGGATTTGGGAATACCATGCAATCTAACCACTTCCTTAAAGAATAGATTAGCTATGTTGGTAGCATCATCTGTTTTGTTACATGGAATGAAATGTGCTATCTTACTAAACCTATCAACCACCACAAAAATGCTATCATGGTGTCTTTTATTCTTTGGTAATCCTAGAACAAAATCCATGCTAATGTCAACCCATGGTTCACTAGGAACATCTAAAGATGTGTAAAGATCATGTGGTTGTGTCTTAGACTTAGCCTCCTTACATTTAAAACATTGCTTGCATACTTTGTTCACATCTTTTCTCATTTTCAACCAATAAAAATGTTCACACAACATGCTATATGTTTTAAATTCTCCAAAATGTCCCATAAGTCCTCCCCCCATCCCATGAACCTCCTTCACAAGTAACTCTCGAATAGAACATTAAGGGATACAAAGTTTACCCTTCCTAAAAAGCATATCATCGAACACAATATGATTTTGCACATGTTTCCCTTATAAACATTGCATATACACCTCATAAAATTCAGATTTTTCAACTTTGTACTATTAAATAATGTGTTTAAAACCAAGAACCTTTGTAGGGAAGAAAATAAAGCATACCTTCTTGATAATGCATCTGCGACCACATTATCCTTCCTCTTTTTGTAATGGATTACATAAGGAAATGTCTCACTGAATTCCACCCATTTAGCATGTCTTCTATTTAGCTTTGTTTGGCTTTTGAGGTGCTCCAAACTTTCATATGATCTGTATGAATAACAAACTCTTTTGGCCACAAATAATGTTGCCAAACTTGCAAAGCCCTTACAAGTGCATATAACTCTTTATCATAAGTCGGATAGTTGAGTTGTGCTCCATTAAGCTTTTCACTAAAGAAAATGATTGGCCTTTTTTCCTGCATTAAAACAGCTCCTATGCCTATCTCACTTGCATCACATTCAATTTCAAAAGATTTATCAAAGTTAGGTAAAGCAAGACAAGGTGCATTGGTTAATTTATCTTTGAGTTCATTGAATGCATTCTCTTGTTTTTCCTTCCATTCAAATTTCACATGCTTTTTAACAAGTTCATTCAATGGTGATGCTATGCTACTGAAATCCTTAATGAATCTCCTATAGAAACTAGCCAAACCATGAAAAGATCTTAACTCGGTTGCATTTGTTGGTGTTGGTCATTCTCTAATAGCTTTTACCTTTTCTTCATCAACTTGTACTTCATTCTTTCCAACTAAGAACCCTATGAAGTTGACTTGGTCTAGACAAAAACTGCACTTTTTGAAGTTGCCATAAAGCTTCTCTTCTCTAAGTTTAAACAAAATTTTCTTAACGTTCAAAATATGATCATTCAAGATTTTTGAGTAAACAAGGATATCATCAAAGTATACAATAACAAATTTTCTAATATAGTCTCTCAAAACATGATTCATTAGCCTCATAAAAGTACTTGGTGCATTTGTAAGGCCAAACCGCATAACGAGCCACTCATAAAGCCCAAACTTTGTTTTGAAGGCCGTTTTTCACTCATCTCCCACATTCATTCGAATTTGATGATAACCACTTTTAAGATCTATTTTTGAAAATAGATTAGCACCATATAATTCATCCAACATGTCATCTAATCTAGGAATAGGGTGTCGATATTTTACCGTTATCTTGTTGATGGCTCGACAATCAACACACATCCTCCACGTGCCATCTTTCTTGGGTACCAAAATCACAGGAACCGAACAAGGACTCATGCTTTCTCTAACATATCCTTTATCCATGAGTTCTTCTACTTGTCTCTGAATCTCCTTAGCCTCGGTGGGATTGGTCCTATAGACAGCCATATTTGGAAGAGTTATCCCATGTACGAAGTCAATTTGGTGTTCAATCCCTCTTAGAGGGGGTAACCCCGTACATGCATCTTCATGTAGAAACATGTCATTGAATTCCTGCAAAAGAGACTTAAAAGCACTTGGCGAAGCATAATCAATTTTTTGTTCTATTGCTAAACACATTTCTTTGCACATAAGTACAAATTTTAGTTCTTGGGCTAACATATTCCTCATTTCTCCCTTTCTTATAACCAAACTCACATTTTCTCTCTTTTCCTCAAAATCACTTTTTTTTCTTTCTTGGTTTTCACGTGTCCTTTACCCCTCACTTTTCTCTTTTTATTTTTCACTCTTATCTCTCTCTTTTACCTTAGTTTCTTCTCTCCACTGTTGTTCTTCGTATTCTTTTATTTTCTTCTCTAATTTCCATTGGTCACAATGTACTTCATATGGAGAAAATAGAAGTAAATTAAATTTCTTCCCACACAAAGTAAAAGTATACTTGTTCATCAAACCATCAAATGTTACCTATCTATTTAAATTTCTTCCCACACAAAGTAAAAGTATACTTGTTCATCAAACCATCAAATGTTACCTATCTATCATATTGCCAAGGTCGGCCGAACAAGATGTCCCCAGCATGCATTGATACGACATCACAAAAGACCTCATCTTTATATCTTCCAAGAGTAAAAGAAATAAGAGCTTGAGAGATCACCTTAATTTCTTCTTCGTTTGTCAACCATTGAAGTTTGTATGGTTTTGGATGGGGATGAAAAGAAAGTTGAAGTCTTTTTACAAGGAAGCTGCTTACCACATTTGTGCAACTTCCACTATCAATCACCAAGCTGCATGGGTTTCCTTTGATCAAACATCTTGTGTGGAACATGTTTTCCCTTTGATCTTCAAATTTCTCTTCCTTGATTTTAACATTGAGTTCCCTTCTTGTGATAAAAAATATGGAATTACCTTCTTCAACATATCATCATCATATGCTACAATTTCTTCCACAAGCTATGANATGTGGCATGTTGTTATCAGTAATAGGGACCTCTCCACACTTCTCACAAAAATTTCTCTCAGGGACACTCGTGTTTAACACTCAAAGGTAGGCTTTTGGTACTAGGTCAAGAATGTAAAGGTTGACTTATTTTGGTGCAATCTTGCTTTAAGCTTGATTATAACCAATCGAACGATCAACTCTAACAAGTTAATAATAGTATCTCAAGGATCAAGAGCTTGAAAATTTTGAACAAACTTAAATAAATGATAAGAACTGAATATATATATATATATTCTGAGAGAGACAAAAAAAAATATAAATAAATGATAGAAAAAAATAACAGTAAAGATATTTCACCTCTAGAGCAGCCAAAGAACATCGACCAAATGCTCTGATACCAAATGATAAACGCCTACAATGCTGGAATTTGTAAAGCTAGAGGTCCTTCTAGAATCCTTGCAAACATTCACAGAGAAAGTTAACTTAACGAATTGATTCCAACCAAGAGCTGGTTAGAAGATAAATGATTCTTAGATCGAACTTAGAATCTATGATTGTCACTCTTAGATGCCAAGACAATTCACTCGAGAATTAGCTTGATCAGAATTAATTCAATGAATTGGTTTAAACATCAAACCTAAAGCAAGGTTTGAAAAAGAACAACACCAAAAAGGTATCCAGAAAACACAAAGGTTTTGTTTGTATTCAACACTTCATTTCCAAACATGGAAATTATATGCCTTTAAATAGGCCAAAAGATAACCCTAACTTAATAAAGTTCAACCACAAATTATAATAAATGCTATTAATTACAAATCGAAGAAATAAATGCTATTAATTACAAATCAAAGCACAAATTATAATAAATGCTATTAATTACAAATCGAAGAAATAAATGCTATTAATTACAAATCAAAGAAAATAAGACATTCATACATTGTCTTAATTGGTAGTTCAACTACGGCAAGTTTTCTAATTACTTTCCAATGTCAACCACTCCATTATCTTCTTGATTTGATATGCTAATGCTATAAAGATTTTTGGGCTCAAAAGTCTTTGTTTCAACTTGTACACTAGCTAGCTTTTGAAGATGCAATGTATAGGTCTCTTGAATCTTCTTAACCTTGCTTCTTGTAATCGGTCCTTCGGGTACATGCAAAGGGTCAGCAGTTGAATTCATATCATCGTATCAATTGTGTCACCAGGATAAGACACCCAATCTTATCCATATACTATAGATTTTTTAGGTTATTATTTGAACACGATCCTCTTGTATGTCAACCACATACTATTCAAGATTACATTAATGACCTTGGATTTTCATACAATGGATAATAATTCAATGACAAATAAAATAATACGAATTATTGTTAAAAACTAAATAATTAATTTCGAGGCTTTAAGGCATAAATCCCAATAGCTAATGGGCTGTACGACGTGGGTCTCTCATTTTCCATGCGAAACGACTATGAGCAGTGAGTTTTGATTAGAAACCTCTAGTCCCCCATGAAGCTGTTACACCATTCACACAACTTGTAGCCGAAGGACAACTAGATGGTTCGTAAGCTATAGTGGTCTGTTAGGCTCCTAGGAGAAAGGTTAAGTCTAAATTAGGTAACTAGTCAACCTAACCACATGTCCCTAGTCTTAACATGATACTCCTTCGTTAAATAAACACACATGCTCAACGGGGGGAGGGGAGAGGGGAGGGAGGGATAACATCCATCAAGCACCCGGAGCTTATATCACAAATTTTCATCTCCTTTCAGCATATAATTCATATAATTACAACAGAAATAAAGCATGATGACATCAAACAGATGGTTCTTACAATTCATCACATTATGCATCCAAATTTTTAAGAACCCATGTTACTTAATTTCTTATTATCGAAAAACTATCCACTCAAAGTAAATAAACTAGCATGCATGCAATTCCAATCGATTTCTACAAGTACTTTTCGTAAAAAAATTCATGCAGTGACTTACATGATTGATGCGTGTCATTTCGTTTAATGTTTTCACATGAATTGGCTGTCTAACAAGAGTGATTATCTTTAGTTAGGTCCTAAATCACATAAAAATATGATTAGAGTTGAAATCAATATGACAATCGAGCAAACGAAAGTCGAACGGGCAAAAAAATGACCCTCATGCGCACTGCACTTGTTTTCACGCACTGAAAAGATATTCCATGCGTACTACGACGTGCGCATACGGATGTGCCTGAGGGAGAAGGACTCGTGTTCTGGTGCTGCCATGTGACATGCTCGGGTTGGTCAGCTGATGACAAGTGCATGGGTTTGAATCCAGATGCGCACGCTGAAAACCTGAATTTAATTACGTTGACGCGTGACACACACGGTTCAAATCGGAGCATCCTTCGAGTTGGACCAGGTCGGACATGGTTGCGGGTCAGATCGAGTGCAGAAGGCATCGCATGTCGCTGATCAAATGGAGTCGCATCGCTATACTGTATATTTGACACGTATCCCTCTCGCGTCAAAGTTGCGTCTCTCCTCTCGTCGGTTGACACGTGGCACGTTGGAGTTTTCTCTCTCCTCCTAGTAGATGAAATTTGAATTTTTCAATTAGTTTTCTTGAACTTCACATTTTTGTATATTTTGATTTAAACTCAAATCAAGTTAACTATGTCCTAATTCCAGTTTTTTTTTTTTTTTTAATTTTTACTTCAACACATATCGATGTATGGATGTCGAAAGTAGGAACGTTACGCTTTCATACTGTTCTTTGAAGCACTCTCGGAACAACAATTTTTTATTAAGATTTCTTCAAATTTCTTCATGAAATTTGTGGAGAATTCTTCTTAAAAAAAAGTATCAAAATATTAGGCCTTAACTTATAATAAACCGCTTGGAGTTAACAAAAAATGGTGAAAGATTACATCATAGATCTTCTTTATTCTTGATGAAAATGAGACTCCAGTCACCTGAATCTACTCTTTCCTTCCAAGAAAAAGTATTTGCAACTAGATTGTGGCTGGACGCGACTTTCAACAGTGGTCTGGTGAGTTTTTCGACAATTATTTCTTCCTCCGCTCCCTACATTCTCTCTATCTCTCTTTGTTTTTCTCGTTTGTAGGTCCTTTGCTAGGGTTCAATTTGGACCCTTGCAATGGCTGGAGAAGCAAAATGACTTTTTTTTTTCTTTTTCTTTGGGTGCTACATTTAGCAAGTCATTTAGTTGGTGTAAAAGTTAGCTAGCTCAGGCATAGTCGTATCACATTCATTTGTGGCAGGTGGTTTCCCCCCATGTGGCCATAACAACACGCTTTGGACAAGCATGACTGACACTCTACAACCACAAACGGGTTTTAACTTGGTGCATCTATTGTATCTACATTTTATAGTGTGTCATATCATATATTTTTTTTGTATTTCAAATACATTACTTTATTTGTAAACAACATAATATATATGTACTTGTAAACGTTTTGCGATGTTTTTAATATTTAGTGTTTGGGTTACCTCAGAGTACGATGCAAGCGAGACCAAGACAGTCAATCCAGTGCTTGAGATGTACTTAGGATTAGATTTGATTTAGTTATTTTGATTAGATTTGATTTAGTCATTTGAATTAGATTTGATTTAGTCATACCAGATTTAGTCATATCGGATTTGATTCTGTAACGCTATATAATAGCCAATTTCATTCTTCAATAGATGGTGAGATTTCTCCCAATTTATCTGATGTTTCCAGTTTTCTCTCATGTTCCTAACATTGTGGTATGAGAGCCTAAGTGGACCTGAAAGAAGAAATACACAAATTGAGTGTTTGAGAGAAAAAACACGGAACAAATGGCAAGTGATTCAAGAAGCTTTGCTACAACATATGTTCCTAAATTCGATGGAGACTACGAGCATTGGAGTTTGGTCATGGAAAATCTCTTGCGTTCCAAGGAATATTGAATATTGGATTGCTATTCAATCTGGTTTCGAGGAACCAAAAAGAAACGAAGCACTCAGTGTAGCCCGCCAAAAGAAAATCAATGAAGCGAAGGCTTAAAGATCTCAGAGCAAAGAATTATCTCTTTCAATTCATTGATAGGAGTATTTTGAAAACTATCATTCAAAAGGATACTTCCAAGCAATTGTGGAATTCAATGAAACTCAAGTATCAAGAAAATGCTAGAGTGAAGCGAGCCCAGCTACAACGACTTCGCATAACATTCGAAACTTTAGAGATGAAAGCAGGAGAAGGTGTTTCTGAGTATTTTTCAAGAGTTATGTTTATTGCTAATGACATGAGGAATTGCGGAGAAGATATGTCAGATGTCAAAATTGTTGAGAAAATACTTCGAAGTCTCACCGATAAATTCAACTCTGTAGTATGCTTAATTGAAGAATCCAAGGACATTGACCAATTAACAGTCGATGAATTATAGGCATCTTTGCTTGTACATGAACAAAAGGTGATTGATAAGAAGAGTGAAGAGTAGGTTCTGCAGGTGGAGAATGTACCAAGTTATGGACAAGGAAGAGTGCAGGTGGAGAATGTACCAAGGTATGGACAAGGAAGAGACAGAGGGACATTTTAGAGATGAAGCGGTTACACTAGAGGATGGGGAGGAGGTAGATCTTTTGTGAACCGGTCGACCATCAACTGTTTTCGATGTGGAAAGTAAAGACATTACCAATTTGAATTTCCAGGCATAGAAAAAGAAGACAAGGAGGAAGAACTGCTATTGATGGCGTACACAAAGAAAAGTAAAGTTGAAAAAGAAGGCATTTGGTTTCTCGATTCCAAGTGCTTAAATCATATGACAGGGGACAAAACATGGTTCGTTGAGCTTGACGAAAGTTTCAAACATACTATCAGGTGTAGAAATAGCTCAAAATTGGTAGTTGAAGGAAGAGGCAGTGTTAGATTCGAAGTTGAAGGTATCACACAAGTCGTGACAAAATGTCTACTATGTCCCCAATCTCACCAACAATTTGCTAAGCATAAGGAAGCTACAGGAGACGCACTTCGTGATCTTAATCAAAGAAGGAACCTACAGAATCTATCATCAACAAATGGGCCTGATAATGAACACACAAATGATGGCGAGTAGCATGTTCTCAGTTCATGCAAAGATAAAGTCATTGGTTGACAAATGTTTGAAATTAGAAGATGAAGACTTGGAGGTCCAGAATGTGGCGACGAAGGTAGAAAAAGCAGAGGAGATAAAAGAGAAGGAGGTCACTTGTGACGGCAAAAAGAAGTTAGAAGAAGATGCATCTAGTAGGGTGGAAGAATTAATTCAGAAGAATGTTGAAGAAAGGCTAAACTCTAAAGAGATTAAATTAGAAATACAGAGGCGAATAAAGGAAGGTCGCAAGAAGTTGTATGATGATGTTGATGTGCAGCTTGAGAAAGAAAAAGAAGCCGTTACAAGACAAAAAGAAGAACAAGCACGGAAAGAGAGAGAAGAGCTAGATAAAATGCTGGAAGAGAATAGGAGAAGAGTAGAAAAAGCTAAGCGACGATTAGCTCTGGAGTTGCAGTGGAAGGAAGAAGAACTATATCGTGAGCTCGCGTTGGTTCAGAGACAAAAAGAGCAAGCAGCTCGGAGAACTAATTTAGATGATAAGAGTTTGAGTTATGATATAGAAGCCGCAGATGAAAATACTATAGAGGAAAATATTTCCTCTGTCTCTTTGGCTGAAGCAAGCTCTCCTAGCTCGAATAAGGCGAGGAATAAGAGACCACCAGTCTGAATGAGAGACTATGCAATAGGAGAAGATTTTTGTGAAGAAGATGATGAAGCAGTCTGAATGAGAGACCATGCAATAAGAGAAGTTTTTTGTAAAGAAGAGGATGAAGCACACTCGACCATGTTTATCACTACAGAACTATTAAACTTTGAAGACACATTAATTTAAAGATACATTGAAGAGTAAAGATACATTGAAGAGTGAGAAACGCATTGAGGAGTGAGAAACAAAGGCAAGCCATGGATGTGGAGTAATAAACAGAAATGGCACATGTGAATTGATGAAATTATCTTAGAAGTCTGGCTGTAAATATAAAATGATTACTATTCAGTTTAAGGGAGAGATTGTTAGGATTAGATTTGATTTAGTTATTTGGATTAGATTTGATTTAGTCATTTGAATTAGATTTGATTTAGTCATATGAATTTGATTATGTAACGCTATATAATAGCAAATTTCATTCTTCAATAGACGGTGAGATTTCTTTCAATTTATCTGTTCTTTCTCGTTTTCTGTTCTCCTGTTCCTATTCTCCTGTTGCTAACATGGACGCCCCGTGTACACCGAAGGTATGTCACTCACATTTCGTACCACACTGTAACGTTTTCCTTCGTCGCCAATGAGACCCGAGTTTTGGAAGACTTAGATATCGATGGAATTGCGTTTGTAGGTACTTACGAGGACTTGTGACGCGTGAGAGTGGAAGAAAAAGAGAGCAAAAGGCCACGAGAGTTGAAAGTCAAACTGAGGAACGATGTCGGAGAAAATTTAGGAAGAGAGAGAGACGATCAGAACTTTCATGTGACTATTGGGTGAAAGAGAAGGAATCCATCAGATCTGGATCCGGGTTGGACACCCACCCCAGCGCCCTTGCATCCAAAGACAACAGTTCACACCCTGAGCCCAATCAATCTGCAGTAACTCGAAACTCTAGCCTAGTAGCCACTAAGCTCGTTTACAAACTCAAGGCCCAGACGCACAATTTGAGAAGGTGACTTGTGAGAGTGACTCGAGACCCATGCATCAACTCGATTTACGACCCGTGCGCGAATCAGCTCCTCCCACCAATGTGTTTTCTTGTCCTCAATCACAAGACTCCATCGGTGCGGCTCGACAGCTCCTCGGCTCAAATACAGCTTATCCGACTCGATTTAGCATTTTGGACATCGTTCCCTATGTTTTAGATTCTCCTAGAGTTAAATTTGACCTTATTTAAGGCAATTAAGGTTTGTATGATGTCCAATTTCTCAATTTAAGTTGAATTAAGTTAAGAAATCAGAATTTCTAAAGAAATTAGATGAACATTCTAATAGGGCGGAACACCTTGACTATACTTGGAACAACTTCGAAGGGCGAAATCAAGCATTCGAGTTTAGGGAGAATGTCAGTTAAGGCCAACCAAGTAAGTGGTCTTACTATCGGCTTAGTCGGAAGACTTGTCTTATGTATGATGACATGTGCCTATTGGTTCTTGCATATGTCATTTAGGCTTATATAATATGATGATGATGTGACTTTATACGATATGATGATGTATTATGATGATGTTTTGATGATATGATGATGTAAATTGATACGATATGATAATGTATTATGATGATATAAGATGTTTTGGGATAATATGACAATATGATGATATCTCATGTTATGATGATGTGTATGTATGACATGTTAAGTTACAATATGACGAGTTTCATGACACACAACCTAAATGATGTTATCAATGATGAAGGAAGGAATGTTTATGCATAAATGTTACCAAGAAGTAATATGAATAATTTCGTCAGTCGTTGGTGGACACAATATTTCCAGTGACTGCTGGAAATACCGCGCTCCTGTCAGACACGTTCTCACTGACCCCCACAATACGCCCAAACCTTCTTCCATCCTCCCGAATCCACCTGCAAGAGAGGAAAGAAACGAGAGAACGAAATTCAGAGAAAACATAAGAGAGAGAGAAAAACTAAACTTGTTCTCTGGAAAGCTGAAAACCCACAAATTCATAGCCCAAAACAGTCATAACTGTACATCGATCTAAGGTACGTTGCATGCCCTTTCATGCATGTCATTGTTGGGAAACGGAATCAGAATTTTAGTTTTCTTGAACGTTTCTAGATATGTGGTTTTAAGCGTTTTCAAGGTACGAAAATTTGAGGAAGAGAGGAGGGGCTAACAGAGAGATAGGGAGACAAAAAGGAAGAGAAAAGACGTCAGAAACCGTCGCAGGAAGAAGATAGAAAAGTCGTCGAAAAATTGCGTTGTTAGTCGGGTGAAGAAGAAAGGATCTGACAGATTCAGGTCGGACCCAATCTGTTACCTGAGGCCCAAGATCGAACCACAATCACAGTCCATCTACAGCGGCCCACACATGCAGTATCTCGACCCGAAAGCCTAAGACCCGCGCCTGCAACCAATGCAAACCCGAGGCCCAAATTGCGTCACAACCCAATCTGTGACCGCAACCAAGCCTGCAATCAAGACCTACTTGCAACCAACACAACCTGAGATTGCAACACGTGACTCGCACCTCGATCGAAAGTCATCTGCACACGACGTAGCCCACTCATATCGTGCCATGTGTTAACCCGTGGTAAAATTAGCCCTTCGTCTTCGTGGCTTGCCTCGACTCGGCTTGGCTT
>NW_019272113.1:188340-190463 GCF_002738345.1 Cucurbita maxima | reverse complement strand
TTAGAATTGTTATTATTTGTGAAATACTAACGAAAGATCACGATCTAATAGGAAACGAATTCCAGCGACATTTGGAATAGCTTTCGAGGAACATGAGCTAACGCTATTTAAACGAGGGAGGACGTCAACTAAGACCAACCAAGTAAGTGGCCTTACTATAAGATAGACTAGAAACTTGTATGAATTCTGATGTATGGTGTATAAGCTATGACATATGATGATGTATGATGACGTATATTAATTATGTGATTTTGTATGATGATGAGTTATGACATATGATGATGTATATGAGCTTTATGATGATGTATGATGATACTTGATGATTATGATGTATTTGATGGTGTTATGATGACGATTTATGACGATTATGATGCATGACGTTGTTACCATAATATGATGATGTTTTCCATATTATGCATGTTGTATGTGATGAATGTCATCTTGTATCATGTCGAGAAATCGGCTTAGGACACATTCCTAAAGAGCATGAATAATGATATTAAGATGAGAAATAAAGGGACCTCGGGCATGTTGTGTGTATGTAAGAATCAGGATGCTTCCCCTTTTATAATGATGAGTGTGGACGCGCACGTTATGATGATGATGGTGATCATGTTGAGCATGACATCTAAGGGTCTGCTGACCTCCAGATGTCGCTACGAAAAACTAGCTTGACGATAATGGCTCCAGGGAGTGCGAACCGCCTGGGGATCCACACTTACACGTGTGGGTCATACGTAGGGAAGTACTACACATCCAAAGTTAGTTCAGACTAGAGTTCACCCTTAGGATAAGATAGAGATAGTTCCCTAGAGCATCTTTTGCAAGTGTTTGCATTTTTGTATGGCCCCTATAGTGGGGTCACTTTCTGAATATTCTTTGAAATACTCAAGTCGTGTTTCACATCATTTTCATGGTAAAGACAAGGCGTCCATGTATTGTTGACGGCAACATTGCAAGCAGAAACCATGACACATGCATAGGATAGAAAGATATTTGAATTCCTAAACTTAGGTTAGAATAGGTTGCCTTGTATTTCATATTTTTAAATTATTTCATATCTATTTTTATTTGCAATTCATTGCTATGTGTTGAACAAGTAAGTCAATGGAAGTATTTTTCAAGGATGAAGTTGTTTTAATTTATTCGAATTTTATGCTATAAATGATATCTTTTTAAGTGTTATATTCTGCATATGAGCTTAGTAGGAGATTTTAGTAGCGACTCTAAGTAAGTAGAAATTTAGGGTCATTACATAATATGTGAAGAATGTATAGGGTTGTGTCATAGGANGAGCCGTGTATAGGGAAGTACTGCACATCTAATTTGTATGGACTAGAGGCTACCTCTATAATGATTTTGAATGATAGGTCCGCAATCATGAGTTGCACGTGTTTGCATTCTCTTACCCCAATAGTGGGGTCATTTACGGAGTATTTCTTAAAATACTCACTCAAGCAGTGTGCTACTTTTACTTTTTAGGTGAAGGCAAAGATACCCCTGTACGGCTAATGACAGCATTGCAAGTAAAGAGCATAACACATGTATAAGATAGTTGTATTTAAATCGTTAGGTTAGCCTAGGGTGTTGTCATTTTTTAATATTTTCTTTGTTTTATTTAATTTTTCTTTTGTGTTGCTTTAATGATTTTTTCTAAACAGTAAGTCCATGACATTGTTTTATGAAAATATTTTAAATTAATATTTTTGAATAAGAGATTACGTCATGTATATGGTAACAACTTTAGGTTAGTGAAAAATTGAGGTCATTATTTTCGGTACCCAATTGGTATAAATATAACTTTTTAGAACAAGGTTAGTTAAAAAAAAGAAAGATCTGGAATGAGAGAGAAAGGTTGAGAGAATAAATAATGGTCCTAACTTTTAAATTTATTAGGTCACAAATGAACCTTATCATTCGTGCCTAAATCATTATAAATTTATTTATTGATTTTAAAGAATAAAAAAGGATTATCAATAAAAAGAAAACAAATTAGAAGCCTTTTTCTTATATCCCACCAAATTTTGATTTTGGGACCTATGGTTATGAAACACACACTTTTCTAATTTATTGATAATTAAGTTTTTTTTTTTTTTTTTTTTTTTTTTTTTTTTTTAAATTTT
>NW_019272113.1:184672-186786 GCF_002738345.1 Cucurbita maxima | reverse complement strand
AAACACGATTATGCACAAGCAATAGTAAACAGTCTATTATATCATGGACGAGTAATTTAGTTGTCATTACCAAGTGTGACTATTCTCATCCTTATTATATTCATCGCTCTAATACCATATTAAGAATGAAAAATTCTGATACCATGTTAAGTATTAGAAACAAAAGTGTAATTGAAAATCAAATAAATATAGGTGGGATCGAAAGTCAATTTTTATTAATATAGAAACAAAAGTGTAATTGAAAATCAAATAAATATAGGTGGGATCGAAAGTCAATTTTTATTAATATTCACAACGTTTAAATATAATACAAACTATAAACTAAATCCTAAAAATAATAGAAAATATTTTACCAACCAAATCCGAAAAATAAAATATATCAAATATATTATTGACCAAATCTGAAAATAAGGGAAAAAATATTACAACTATATAAAGTATATTCTAATAATATTTATTTTTCCGCTATTTCTATTGATGTATACTTTTAATTGAAATAGATTTTATGAAAGGAGAAATCTATGACATCGTTTATGAAATATTTAAATGATTTTTTTCGCACTCAACAGGTATGTCATGCATGCAATGGCAACTTTGTTTTTAATAGAAAATAGTGTCGTTACACGTGACCTCCTCAAGTGATGTCATGATCTATGCATACGACCTTTGTCTTTACCTGAAGAAATGTTTAACATGGGTTGAGTATTTAAAAATACTTATTAAGTAACCCCATTGTTGAGTAAAAAATGCAATCACATGCAACATGATTCATGGTTTGGCATGACCCAATATTTTACTACGAGTCGTGACTCAAAACGACAGTGTAAATGCAAGAAAAGTATTCATCAAACCAAATCTATTTATTTCTAAAGAGAATTTCAATACAATGATTCAAAAAGTGACCGATTTTGACAACGAAAGATATGAAAGTTTGTTTACAAAAAGGAGACTAGACTGACGTCCTAGGACATACTTTCCTCTATGACAACCTACATCTCACAAACACACCCTCTCTTGACTCGATGCTTCATGAACCTGAAAAGAAAAATGTAACAAGGATGAGTATAAAAATTATACTTAGTAAGACACCTACTTATAGGCTCTAATCTTGTTCTAGGTATAACAGATTCTCACAGGCTTATTATTGGCTCTAGGATGTCTAGTTCTAATCTTAACCACTCAAGGCTATTATGGTTCTTTGTTTTTTCATTTAAACCCTAAGAGTTCCTCCCAGGTTCATAATAGTTCTCCTCATGGGGGGCATGACCCCTCCCTTATCCCTTGCAACTAATGGGTTGTATGACTTTGGTATCATGGGTTGTATGACTTTGGTATCATGTTCCCCATGTGAAACGACAAGGTTTAGCTGGGCTTTAATGAGAAACCCCTATTCCCCCACAAAGCTATAGACATCGTTTGCCCAACTAGCAGCCTAAGGATACTCCTAAGGTGGTTCGTATGTCGTGGTGGTCTGCTAGACTCGTAGGGGAAACATTAGGTCTATACTTAGTGACTAGTCAATGGGGCGATAACATTCATCAACTCTCATTCTCCTTTCAGCATGAATTATACACATACATAAATAGGACCTCACAAGCGCTCCCTCACGTGTATTCACTCGTAAATGTAGTTCACTCGTGTTTAGCACTCAAATCTCCAATCAATGTGTCACTCCCTTACAAACTCACCCTCACAATTGAGCACACACAAATCACACTCCAAAAAACAAATTGGGATGTGAGACAAGCTATGTTATAGAGCTAAGTGCAATTCAAAGTGAATAGACAGCACACTCAACACATACACAAGGGTATTGAAAAAGCAATCTGAATAACGACAAAGAAACGAATTAAAGAAAGAAAATGATTAAGAACTAATTTAGACGTAGTAACATATTAGAGTTACATATAATAATCATGAGAAAAAAAAAGAAAGACATTTAACATCAATATGCTTTCTTTCTTTCAATGGTTTTTTTTTTCTTTCTTTCTTTCTTTTACCTTTCTTTTGTAGCATGGAAAATCCAGACAACAATACTGACATTACTGATGCACGATTGAGAGAAGCCCAACAACGAACCATGAAAAGACTAATTCGAGGAATAGAAGAGTTGA
>NW_019272113.1:100183-184545 GCF_002738345.1 Cucurbita maxima | reverse complement strand
GATCCAGAGGAGTACCTTCAATGGGAGAAAACGGTGGAGTCGGTGTTCAACTGTCATAATTTTAGTGATGAAAAGAAGGTATTGTTATGCATTGCTCAATTCAAACAATATGCTCAAATTTGGTGAGATAAATTGATGTCAAGTAGGAGAAGAAATCTTGAAGCACCAATTGATTCATAGGTCGAGCTCAAAGAGTCCATAGGTATTTATGTTATTTTGATTTCACATGTTTTCCAAATGCACACAATGATGCGAAATGGAAGAGTGAGTGAGCCTGCCCCGAGATGGACCTCATCACGATGTGTGTATTTTCACGCTTTACATTTTTTCTACTCGAACCTGAGACCTGTGTGTTTTTTTAGGTTGATGTTCTAACCCCATGAGCTATTCAACTTGTCTGATGGACAAGATTGACTCTTCTGTAATATATACCACCGATCGCTTCAACCTGGCTCTGATGCCACTTGTTGACTTCAGACAAAACGTCGACGAAAAACAAACGGCCGAAGAAAGTTTCTTCAAAGAAATAATAGCGGAAAGTAAAAAGAGAGAGGGAGAGAATTTGTTGAAGACTCGATGTTTATTTGAAAACTTCGCCCAAAGTTAGAAAAAAATGGCCGGCCAAATTTAGGCTCTTCCATTACCATGCGTGAATTCAGAAATTTAAAAGGTAAAAAAAAACTTAACTAAATGTAAGTACCATAGCTTTTATTTAATAAACACATTTTTCACCAAATTTTCCTTCAAACTCCATGTTTGGTAGCCCATGTACCATATTCTTCTTCGCTAACTCCTTTAGGCAGCCATGATATAGGTGACCAAAACGGAGATGCCAGAGTGATGCCTTGTCTTCTATGTTAACTCTCAAACACTTTTCTTGTACGCTTCTTAAGTTCAATTTGTACATTCGATATCTTTCTATCTCCACTCGAGTAACCAAACGCTCTTTCTTATCCTTCAGGTTTAGCAGGCGATCCTTTAGGAATATCGAGTAACCTTTCTTTGTGAATTACCCCATACTCAATATGTTGGTCTTGAGGTCTGGTACATAATAGACATCTTGGATTGACCCCATCACAGCATCCTTTTGCAAGAAGTGGATCGTACCTCGACCTTTTACCTCGACCTTCAACGCATCTCCAAATGACACATGACCATCTTCAATCTTTTGCATTTATTTGAATAGGTGCTCGTGACCGCACATATGGTTGCTTGCCCTTGAGTCGAGGTAACACAGAGTGTCATTGTTGACGTTCTCTTCATCTTGAGCCATCAAAAGAAGACCTTCATCTATTTCGTCTTCCACGGCTAGGTTGGTTGTTCCTTCCACCCTTTTTCCGGCTCGACATGCTTTTGCAACGTGCCCCATTCTGCCACAATTGTAACATATTTTGGAGTTACAATCGTTCGCGTAATGACCATATTTTTTATATTTATAGCATTGAATGTTTGATCGGCCCACCTCTTCCTCGACTGCTTCCTCTTCCACGCCAATTTTCTTAGCTCGATAGTCTCTTCTCATGGTAGTTTTCTTCATAAGTGTTTCCTTGACCACCCCGACCATTCTCGTGACTTCCACGACCTCTACATCGAAAATTTTGTGAATAGAGTACTTTTCCATCCCTTATTGATGCTTTCGTCTAAAGCGCTTGATCGAGTGACTCTTCTTTCTTTTTCTTGCATTGCTCGTGTGCCTCGAGAGAACCATCAAGTTCATCGACTGTGGACTTCGTCAGGTCCTTCGACTCTTCTATGGCACATACGACATTCTCGAAGTTGTTGGTTAATGACCTCAAGATTTTCTGAACAACCCGCATCTCGGGTAACATTTCTCTGTTTCTATTTATCTGATACGCCACAGTTTCTACACGTGTAATATAGTCAGATACATTTTCTGACTCTTTCATCTTCATGCTCTCCAACTCGCCACGCAGAGTCTGGAAACCCATCTGCTTGACTCGGTCAGTTCCTTTGAACACCTTTTCTAGAGTGTCCCACGCTTCTTTTGAAGTAGTTGCCCTTGCAATCTTCTCAAAGCCCGACTCATCAACCCGGAACAACATGTATAAAGCTGTCTTATCCTTTGACCGTAATTCTTTTAGCACCTTGTTTTGCGCCGCCGTATAAACCGTGATTTCCTTCGGTTCTTCGAAACCTTCTTCGACCACCTCCCATGCGTCTTGCGAACCAAGAAGAGCTTTCATTTGGATGCTTCAATTCTCGTAGTTCATCTTCGTCAATCATGGTAGCAGCATTTGTCCCATCATGTTCGCCATCTGCTCTGATACCAATTTGTAGAATTAAAAAGTGCTCCGATACCAACTTGTAGAAAATAGACGCTCGCTCTGAAACTAACTCATTTAGATTGTTGGGTTTTATGTTCTAAAACTCATAGTTTGTAAACAAAGACATATTCTATTTTCAATAAAGTTATTATTGATGTTTATTCAATAAAGATTGTTATTGAATAAAGTGAACTTTATGATCATTAATATAAATTCAATAAACTAAGAACACTCATGATTACTTGAACTATATGTTAGACATAAAAGTGGATCAAGTTCAAGTATATAGTCAAAATGATCTATAGTATAAGGATAAGGCTGAGTACCTTATTCTTGGGACACTATGGATGCAGCCCACTTTTGTATATGATATAAACAATGTGATCACTAAATTGTACATGTGGAGACATGTGAGTAGGGAAGTCCTATGCAATGAGTATTGCATAAGATCGGACCATGAAGAGAATCACTCTCTCTTTATAATGTCGTTTACTTTTGAGACTGATTTTCTTTTTATTCGATGACCTAGGTAACTCGATCTTAATCCTGAGCTAACCATGAACTCCTGTTCATTCGAAATTATCCTTAGATTTTTATGGGTGAGAGTGGCTCGAGTTCGCCGACTCAATAGGCCTCCCATTTTAGGGGTAAGACTGGGTGAATAGGGTGAGAGTGGCTCGAGTTCGCCGACTCAATAGGCCTCCCATTTTAGGGGTAAGACTGGGTGAATAGCTGGGGACGTGGGGTGCAAGATGGAATTCGCTCCTACCCACTTTTAGGGATAAAAGAGAGGTAGTTCCCTTAAGTACTGACTTCAAGTCTTGAACAAGGGGTCCCACCCACTCATTGGCCTGAGAGGGATTCGGTTTACTAGTTGGACCACAAACCAATTGTTCATAAGAGGATCAGTGGGACATAAGGAACAAGAAGTAACTTCAGGGGTAAAACGGCTAATTGACCCAGCTCTAGTTACAAACAATCTGTGAAGGATCGACTTACTGATCATGGTTATATCAAATGGACAGAAATATATCTATAGTGATGGGAGTGCAACTACTAGGCTATAGTGGAGTGTTCTAGTAGTTAACGAATGTTGGTTAACAAGGTTAATGAGTTTAACCAGTTAATCTTGGATCGTTGGAGCCCATGATCTATAGGTCCATTAGGTCCCTCTGCTAGCTCATATCGGACTAAACTATAGAACAGTGTGACGAGTGGGTTCGAAGTGTTCGAATTCAAATTAGGGAATATGCGCTACATATATACAATATATTTAACTGCATTTTTGTTTTATTTACGAATTAAACATAAAGAGAGAATTTGAGATATTTAAATAAGATTTAAATATCTTAATCAATTATGTGTCGGTATTGATTGAGATTGACATTTGAATTAATATTAAACAATAATTAAATAGTTTAATTAATTATTTAATGTTACTTTAATTTGAAATTAATTATTCAAATTAATTGTCGAATTAAAATGAAGAAAGTCAAACGGTTGGCTTCATTTAATGGAAAAATCCATGTTAGTAGAATTTTGAGGTGTCAAAATTTGGTTTAACCAAACTTGCATGCTTGCCAAATAAACCCCACAAGTTTGAGTGGAATCTTGAGTGTCAAAATTTGGTTAACTCAAGCATGCATGGTTGCCCCATAATCCCAAACATTTGAGTGGAATTTTGAGTGTCAAAATTTGGTGATCTCAAATTTGCATGAACATGCAAACATGACTCTTTAAATAGAGTGATCATGGTACATGGAAGGTCTCTTCCTTGAAAAAGACCTTGAAAAAATTCTCACAAGCTCTCTCTTCATATATACTAAATCCCTTCCAAGTTTAGTCACTCACCGGATTCGACAATCCCGTTCTAAGGTCGGAGGATAGTGGAGAAGACACTAATGGTGCTTCGAAACCGGTTCGTGAGGAAAAAGGAATTTGAACTACAAAAAGTTAGTATTCAAATTCATTAAGTTTTAATACTTATGAATATGCTAGTTATTTACTATAATTAATGTTCTAAAAGTGCCTAAGATCCAAATTGCTTCCGCATATGTTATATTAACACCATCATAGATAACTCTCACGAAACTGTAAAGGGGGTGTCGAGAGAGGAGAGACAAGGAAACAAATTATTCTCAAAAGCCTTTTTCTATTAGGCACTGCACTTCAACTCAAACAAGTTTTCTGTTTTTCTTCTTTTGCTTGTGCTCTTCTACAACGATAAGTAAAGCCTTTTTATAAGTTTTCCTATCGGTAAAATTGGCATAACTACCCCATGATTTTTCTCACCTATAAGCCATTCTTTCTTAAATTACCTATGACTTTGGACTCAATTTAAAAACAAAATTCATAACTATTCTCTTTTTTTTTCTCTCTCTCATTTAAGTTTATTTCCAACCGGTCCTAGGCTATCTGTGAGGACATTTTTTGTTCTTTGTTCCATTCCCTCTTGCACTCTCTCTTTGTTTTTTTTCTTTGTTGCAGGTAATCTTTCATGGCCTCCCGAGACCCCTGTTAAGGGCTAAGGGGCAAAATGCCCCTTTGCCTCTCTATTGACTTTGACCGATTTGTTTTAAGCGTTACATGTTGGGACTCACTTTTAGTAACTATTCTTTTGACTCTACTTTCTTTTTTTGGGTCGGGTTGGTTACACGGTACTTCTCTACACAAGGTTACTACATGCACACATAAACCCACTAGACGGGCTCTATATGTACTCCCTAGGCTTCATTACGAGCTAGTTTACGCTTGCACTAATGAAAACTAATGGAAGAAAGAAGTGCATATCATATCATGGTGTACGTGTCTATACAAAAATATATTGGAGAAGTATCTCATACTCATGATATACCATAAAGTCTCGCATTTTAAATCATTATACATGGTTAGGATGCACATCATTCTTACATACTTTTCATGACATTAACTTTCCAATAAATCATACATATATGTAAATGGAATATCATTAATTCTTAAAATATATGGTTCCTCAAGTATCTCATAGAACATTACATAGTCATAGTATCATAACATAACTTGATCAATAATCTACTAAGTACATGTATCACATAAAGTTCCTAAATATATCATAATACTTTTTCTTTTCTATTGTAAAGGGCACATGCGGCTGAAAAAATAGTTGAAAACAATATTTATCTATGTTCTTTGATTTTCATTGATGTTCAGAAGTGTTTAAATAGAATACAAACTACAAACTAAATCAGAAAAATAAGAGAAAATATTATACTAACGAAATCTTGAAAATAATGAATTTCGAAAAATATTATACTAGCAAAACTTTAAACATTGGTTTGCTTCTTATACTTTCGAGAAATAATGAATTTGTCAGAGTTCATTGAATTTACCAATAACATGCGAACCCTAGAAATAGACCGTATTTGATTGATTAACTTTTTAGACTTTCAAAAAATATTGAATTTCTCATAAAGATGCGAAATTTAACGTTGAGTAAATCATATCTGGTACCGCGTGGAGCACTTGACAAATATTGGAATTCATTACTATCAAACATTGAGATGTTGGAGAAATAATTTTTTGAACCATCAAAGGTAAGAAACCATTATTATAATAAATGATTTTGAACAATCAAAGGTAAGAAACCATTATTATAATAAATGATTTCGAATCGAAATGTAATTTATATTTTGTTTCAGCAAAATACTTCAACTCGGGTTCGATCAAGGTTTCATACGAACTTGGGAATACTATTTTGATTACTGCGCTGCTGGGTTTAAATCACAAACCCTTAAAGATTATCAGGTAATCATAATTTTATGCAATGTTAAGAATTGTAACAACATTAGTTTTCTCGAGATCTAAAGTCGCTACTGTACGCATGATGTAACTTTTTAAGTATAAATAATGTTATAAACTTAGAAATATTAGATAAAAGAAAGTAGATATCAAAAACGACAATGCCATATAGTATCTTAATGTCTAAAAATTTAAATACAGGTGCCGTATGCAAGTGTTATATAACAGACTAAATATATAATTGAAGTCAATATTTAAATTAAGATTTATAAACTAAGATTTATAAACTTTATTGCAGATTGTGTTTTCCAGGGCGGGAAATGTTGCAACTTTCAACCATCCCTATGAAGAAATAGCTTCACACTCTTCTATGTATAACTTATAATATTATAATCATAATAATGAAAAACTATTGGATAATAATACCATTCAATACGAAAATGTCAAAACAATTTTATTAAAGAAATATAGATAATTTGAAGTATGAATTGGATCACTTTTCACCTCAACTCTTGAGTAAATCATTTATGTATGAACTGTTAGACGAACATTTGTGAAAAACACAATTTATGAGAAATTGCTTACTTGAATCGTCCAAACCAGTAATAAAAAAAATTATGGGGTTTTCTATGGTAAAAATTATGTTTTTTAACAAATGTTCGAGGTTTATATCTTGAGCTACTCTACACGAAAAGATATGAAATCAGTCACTACTTCCTCCTTACATCCTCCTTACCGTACTATATTTAAGTTTCATGAAGAATTTAAGTTGATTTGAGGTCTAGATAGAGTTGTACAAGGGAAAAACTAGATGTAGATAGTAAGAAAAATAATTATTTTCAGCCACCGAAGGAAGAAGATGAATTCCTAAAGTCAATGGTCAAACTTTGACAATAAAAGTAAAAGGTAGCTGCATTTTGAGTTTTCTACTTATTATTAGATCTGTTCTAGACGGTTCTGATTAATTTATTTATAGTTCTTAAAATTAGGCATATCAAGAGTCCTGTAAAAGAAAATTTAGAGCAATTTGGGTACCAAAAGCTCAAGACCAAGGCCCTAAACACCAACTAAGAAAGGTAATCTAAGATTTTAAGATGTTGGGATTAAGTTTAAAACCTAAATAAAGTTCGGGATATAAGTTAAGTCGGAAGGGAAATGACTAAAATGCCTTTAATGGTTAACCCTGAGATTTATGCATGTAAATGACTCCGAAGTGGTACAATTTGTGATCACTCTAGGGCCTCAAATGTTATCAAGCATCAAGGTCAGAGTGTGTTATAAGTTTCATGTTACGCTTAGAGTCAGCCCTTGATTTTTAATTAACCAAAAGACCGTGCTAACTCAAGATGAGCTTAAGGTTAGCACTTAATTTTTAAGTAATCATGCTATCTCGGAATAAACTTCAAGATAGCCCTTAGTTTGTTAAGTAACCAAGAGGCTACTTTGACTCAATATTGGCTCAAAGCTAACACCTTATTTTTAATTAGTCAAGAGGCTACCCTGAAATCATGATTCAAATAAGCTTTAGGTCGCTTTTAATTTTTAAGTAATCGATATGTTACTTTTAGGTCATGAACCAAGATAAGTTACGACACGTCGCTTTTAATTTTTAAGTAATCGATATGTTACTTTTAGGTCATGAACCAAGATAAGTTACGACACTCATGTCTTGCCCTAAAAGTAGTATTGAAAATTAATTCATATATTTCCTCCAAAAAAAAATAACAAATTAGGAAAGAAATTAAGCACAATTCAAAAACAAAAAATAAAAAAACTAAATTGTTATCCAATGCATTTGTAAAAGGTTTTCCTTCCAAATTTGTAAAACGCTTCGGTTAGGGAGAATTTTTCAGCCCCACATAAGAATTTTTCATTTTTCTCCCCAACCAATGTGGGATCACACACAATGTGACTTAAGCTGTTTTGTTTAATCGAATATATTTTAAAAGGTATCTACTAGCAGATATTGTCCTCTTCACACTTTCCCTTTCGAGCTTCCCCTCAAGATTGGGTTGGGTTTTCCCTTTGAGGCTTCCCCTGAAGATTTTTAAAAAGCATTTGTTAGGGAGAAGTTTTCACACCCCTTTTAGGCTTCCGTTTTCACACCCCTTTTAGGCTTCCGTTTTCACACCCCTTTTAGGCTTCCGTTTTCACACCCTTATAAAAAATCGATGTGGGATCACACACAATGTGACCAAAGCTGCTTTGTTCAATAGAATATATTTTAAAACACTTCTACTAATAGAAATGGTCGATTTTAGGGTTTTCCTCTCGATTTCCCCTCAAGATTTTTAATACACTTATGCTAGAGAGAGGTTCTCACACCTTTATATAAAATGTTTCGTTTTTCTCCTCAACCGATGTGGGATCTCACACAACGTGACCTAAATTGAACAAGGGCGATCATTAACCATCTTAATTAGGAATTAATTAAGCTCACCAAAATAAGGTTAAGAAGACCTTCTTTATCCATTAATGAAAAATCTCCATTAATATATGCATCTGCAAGCCTCAGCTTCTCTCATAACTTGCCAAAATTATTTATATTTGATCTTTTTTTCCAAATTTTTTTTAATAAAATTAAAAAAATAATAATAATTAAAAAACCTTCCAATAAAACTGAGGGTGGTGAACTTTTAAAACAACCATTTGGAAGTTGTTTACTTATATTTCCCTCGAAGGTAAATATTTCTCCTCCATCTTCAATTATATTGTCATTGACTTTATTATAAGCAATATAAATTCTCATTAAAAACAAACACATGAATATTGTATCGTGTTCGCTCACGTTGACGATTCGGTCGATATGTATCGACTAAGAAATCTTGTAACGAAAAGGCGTGCTCCTTTTTCTGGTAGAGACAAAACATTACGTGCTGTCATAATACGTGCCTCCATTCAAGGTTTGTGTGTTATTAAACTTTCATCAAATCATTCAAAATCTACCAAAGAATATTAAGGAATAGATTGGCACCATTTGTAAACAAAAAATTAAAATTACATTCTTGAGTCAAATCAATGTTTTTATTTTTTCGTTTTTTGTTTTTAGACGTTGACTCGATCGTCATAGTTCAAGTTTCACCTTTCTATAAAAAATGTTTATGAAATTGTAAGTAAATGATCTTTGAAACATTACCAAAAGCTTTTATTTCTCAAAAATTAAAATTGAAAAGCGAAAAAAACCATTAATATGAATATTATAGAATGACTCTAAATATGTTAAGGAAATGAAGATTTGAGGACAAAAATAGAATAATAGTCATGTTTGAAAGCAAGAAGGGTTACCTTAATATGATCCACAAAATCAAAGTTCTCTTCTCTCCTCTTTCAATGCTATCAAACTCATTTATAGCTTTCAAGAGGTTCCACAATAAATACAACTATACACTAATAAATGTAAGAGAGAAACTACGGCATCTAATCAAAGTCCGACCTAGAGCTAAGAGGACATGAATTTATATAAGGTTAGAAGTTTCGTGTGAGAGATCTCATATCGATTGGAAAGAGAAATGACTATCAGTGAGGATGTTGGACCACGAAGAAGGGCGGATTGTGAGATCTCACATCGGTTGGAGAGATAAACGAAGTATTTTCTATAAGGGTGTGAAAATCTATCCCCAACAGACTCATTATAAAAACCTTGGAGAGAAACTTGAAAGTGAATAACCAAAAAGTACAGTGTCTACTAGTAATGTGCTTGGGTTGTTACAGTTGGTATCAAAGCGAGACAGCGGTATGCCAGTGAGGATGCTAAGCCCCAAAAGGGAGTGGAAACCAGGCAATGTGCCATCGGGGATGTTGGGCCTCGAAGGGGGGTGAACATCGGACAATGTGCCATCGAAGACATTGGACCATAAAGGAGGTGGATCGTGAGAAATCTCACATCGATTGGAGAGAGAAATGAGTGCCACCATGGATGATAGGAGAGGGGAACAAAACATTATTTACCTCAAGCTAGCAGTAGACTTGGGTTGTTACATTTCGCCTATGAAATTCTATATCAGTATCGAGATATAGTCTTTATTCTCAATTTTTTGTCTAATAAATTTTTAAAATTTCAACTTTATATCCTATGTGTCTCTTATTTATTCAAAAAAAAAATTAGAAATTTATGGTTATATTAAACCTAAAATTTATTTATAAAAATTTATATAATTATAAACATAAATATATAGACGAAGGATGAAACTTATATATAAATTTAAGTTTTTAAAAACGGGATTATTAGTTGTTTGTTAGATTATCTTTAATTAAATTACTATCCCAATTTAATAATTTAGTTTATGGAAATTATGAGCAACTTTCTTAGCATTAATTTATGTTTGGTTCAAAATAGAGGAACTGGCTGAGTAACTTCATTTAAATTTCAACTAAATTGAAATTATGACGAACTATTTATAATAATTATTTATTACAAACTTTAAGTTTAAATCTAATTTGCTTGATCTTCGAGGTTTGCTGATACATCATCTAATTTGTATAACGTCCCTAAATTTCTACTTATCTAAAGTCGTTACCATCATTATAATGTAATCTTTTTGTGTGAAAATAAGCGTTTAAACTTCGTCATAAAACATAAACTTTATCTTAAAACATTTTCATGGACTTACGTGTTCGAAAACATCTTTAATACGACTCATCGAAATAATAAATGAATTAAATAAACATTAAAATTTAAAACATCCTATCCTAAGTCTAAGAAAATAAATGTAACTATTTTATACATGTGTCATAATCTTAAATGGGATGGATGTTCTAATAGGAAATAACTCTCGATGATATTTTGAGTAACTTTTGGGGATGGTATTCAAACGTACTCGAGTTCAGGAAAAATGCTGGCGAAAGTTAACCAAGTAAATGGTCTTACTATCGGCTTGATCGAAAAACTTGCCTTGTATACGACGAAACGTGCCCTGTGGCCCTTTGTCATTTATGCTTTATATTATATGATGATGTGACTATGTTATATGATGATGAAACTATATTATACGATGATGTATTGTGATGTTGTATGATATTATACGATGATGTTATATGATGATGACATGATGGCAATGATGTATGATAACATGACAATGTAGATGTCTGATGATGAGATGATTTAATATGATACTATTTCATATTAAGATGATGTGCAGGTATTAAATGTCATGATGCATTATGACAATGAATTGTTTTCTAAGACACAACCCTAATTAATGTTAATGATGATGAGCGTATGAAAGCCAATGCATGCATGTTACCAGGATAATGTGTGAACGATGTATAGGGTTGTGACACAAAGGTCATTTAAAAATGAAAACTATAGGGACCTCAGACATTTTGTGTGTACATAAACATCGGGTTATTTCTCCATTTATGATGATGAGTATAGACATGTACACTATGAAGAAGATCATCATCATGCCTCGCATGACTCGGGAGTCTACTGACCTTCAGATGTCGTTACAGACAACTAGCTCGACTATGATGGGTCAAAGGGGGTGCGAACTGCCTAGGGATCCATGCTCGCACAGGTGGATCATGATTAGGAACCTATAGTTAAAACCATCATAGGGGTGGCCTCCAGTCTAGACAAAATTGTATGTATAGTCATACATACCTATACATACAATTTTGTCTAAACTCGAGGCCACATCTATGATGGTTTTAACTATAGGTCCCTAATCATGAGTTGTATGTGCTTGCATTCCCAGACCCCAATACTGGGGTCACTTACTGAGTGTTTCTTAAAATACTCAATTGTGTGCTACTTCTATTTCAGGTAAAGGCAAGACACCCATATACGATTGATGACCGTATCACAAGTAAAGACCATAACATGTGCATAATATAGTGGTATTTCATTTTTTTAGACTTAGATTACTATAGGGTGTTTTTACTTTTAATGTTGTAGTTGTTTTATTCGATATTTCCTTATGTTGTTTTAAAGGTTGTTTTGAACATATAAATCAATGAGTGTTTTATGATAAAGTTTTAAATGTTTAATTTCACATAAGAGCATAGGTTATGATAATGGTAGTGGCTTTAGGTTAGTAGAATCTAGGGTCGTTACACGAACTGACACTCTAAAACAACCCTCTATATGACCATGCTGCTTCTGAATGCTCCCCCACGTCGACAAGTAGCCCGCAAATACCTGAAAAAGAAATGAAAAATGGGTGAGTATTAGTAAGTAGTTTACTTGTAGGTTCTCATCGAATCTATAACTTAGTAGGTAACCATGAGCTTTACTTTGACTCTAGGAATTTCGAGCAGTCTCTTATGCTATCTGAGCATCTTTGCAACCTTTATATTCTTGACTACGCAATGGGAGTCTAACATCTTGGATGGAGGCGCTGCCTCTTAAAATGCTACTAGGACAACATGGTGTCTATTATATCAAAAAATCATCCATAGAAGATTTCCTAACCATCCTCTCATAAGAACATAAAGTCACCTAAGGTTGAGGCAAAGTAACACCTAAGATTGGGGGAAAGCGACCCCGTAATTGCTATACGGTTAATCTATGCGGTCTCGCTCTCCCCTCTTAGCAACAGGATTACATTCAAGTGATCTTGTTTAGGAAACCCTTGACTATGTATGGGCACGCACTACCCTAATCGACCTAAGTCCTACAATGCCCTCACATTGCTAAAAGCCTTGAGACTACCTCTGTACTACCTCATCACTAACCCAATATGATCAAGCTCAATAATTGTACAAGCACTATATTTATTTTAGTAAAATGATTCACATATTTTAAGAATCTAAATATTTTAGAAAAAATATTTAGATATTTTAGGAAAATGGATTTGAGAAATTTGAGGAATAAATTTTGTAGCCTCTCTGTAAATTCCTCTTCATCCTACTTAGGTTTTCATCTCAAGAAATACAGAGCATAGAGTGCACTCTAGGAGTGACTTATAATCTCTTTTCGATTTGTGTTAATAAAGAGTGCAAGTATTTCTCACGTAGAGTTGTGTTCATCTATGTGTGTATATATATATATATATATATTATATATATTAGGAGGAGGTTATTAGCATTAATTTATGTTAGGTCCAAAATAAATGAATTGATTGAATAACTTCATTTAAATTAAATTAAAATTGTGACAAACAATTTATAATTGTATTGAATACGGAGCTTTAAGCTTAAATCTAATTTGTTCTTTCTTATTCGTATGCCACGGTTTGGATGATTATTTAATTTTGAAGACTTTCTTGTTTTCTTACCTTCTTTGAAAAACTAAATGGTTATTACTTCATTGATTCCACGTGTGAAATAGTCCAGTGATTATTACTTTCTCTTTTAAAATTACTTCCACGAATAATGAGAGATGAAATGGAAAAAGAGAGGGGAAGGGGGAGTAATGCAAAAAAAATTAAATTGGGAGATCGGGTAGACTATTTGTAGGCTCTTAACCGTGTCCTTAGGGTTTGATAGGTACCACACTCTTTCTTGTCATGTTCTTGTACTTAACCTGAGAACTTAGGCTCTTGTGTTTTGAGTTCTTATCATGGTCTTGTCCAAAGACGATTGTATTGGGTTTTGCGTTTTTAACTTATTTATGTCCCAAGAGTCTTAGCTTTGAAGTTTTAAGTTCTGGGTTGAGAACTTGGATCTTCATTCATATACTTAGTTCTTATTTTTGGCTCTTAACTTTAGCTTTGTTCTAATCTTGTTCGGTTCCCAAAGACACTCCCTATAGGATTTACGGTACAAGACATGAACCTGACAACCTATATCCAATTCTTCATGCGTTCTAAGCGATATAGTCTGAAGGGCTTCATGCGCTCCCTACGATATATTCTGAAAACCTATGGCGCCTAAGACTTTATGTTTAAGCTGCATAGTCTGAACACCACACCCAAGACTTTATACTTTTCAAGTGGTGTAGTGTGACACCTGCATCTAAGACTTCTTATTCAAACTTCAAATATATTTTTATTCACGTATCAAATATAATATTTTTCTCTTTTAATATATTTAAGATATTAAATATTAATTTGAATCCTTCACATTATTATATATATATATATATATATATATTTAACCTAAATAATATATTAAAGGTTAATTTAAACCTTTTAAATTAAATATATTTTTTTCTATTTATTTAATATATTAAATATTGATTTGAGCACTCCAAATGGAATGTTCTAATGAATCTAATATATTAAATATTAATTTTAATGGTTCAAAATTTTATTTCAATTTAATGAAACTTTAAGTATTACTATGAAAAAGTACCATCTTATAGACCCATAAATTATAAGCTCCATTTTTTATGGATTTTATGGGATATGGATTTTATGGATCCACAAAATTGTTCATAATTACAACTCGGTCAAAAGTCCATTTTACCATTGTAATTACATATTTCACCTTACCTTTAAGTTCACTCGTTCTCTAATGAACAAATTGCTTATGATCTAATCATAAACCAAATCCCTCTCTAGCTAATGAGAGAATGACTCCATTGTTCTATAGATAGAATATGATTGTTCTTTCTTATTTTCTTATAATAATGCATTTCAAATCGAAATGCGAAAGCTTATGTTATTCTCTATCTCTTAAATAGTGTGTGAAACCGGAGCATATTTTTTTTCCTGTGGATTTATGAATTATAAACCGAAAGGTCCCGTGTTTTTGTTATTAATGGAATTTAGTTAATGGTATTGAGTGTCTTAAAAGACCTATTTATGGGGTTCAAATTTAGAGTAAAAAAAAAAAAAAAAAAAATAGGTAGGAGCAATCCTTTAATCTAGATCGGTTTGATTTTGGTCTTATTACAAGTTAGTGTAGCACCTCCGAAACTTGTCCAGCCCCCATAAGAGCTTTTCTTTTTTCTTTTTTTTTCTTTTTTTTTCTTTTTTTTATGCATCTACTCTATATAATTGGGGTCATTCAAGAGTTATGTGATAACAAAGGGAGTGGTGAGTATTTTTATACTCACCACTTTTGCCTTGCACAAGAATGACCGTGACATCCTTCCCCACTCAATTAGTTGACGTCTCTGTCAATCGACTCTTCGTGAACTCAGTGATGTAGGTTAAGGTTGACTTCAGGTCTCTCGACGTGCTTTCAGCTGATCTCAGCACTGAGGAGTTTCGTTTAATCTGCAAGGAACTATTGAAAACTACTTCTCGATTTGTTGACTCATGGTATCTTCTTTGTCCAAGTCTCTCCTACTTTTTTCGCTTGAAAATTCATCTTCTTTTCGTGAGTTCGTGTCGCTTCTTTCTCCTTGACGTCTTCTTGGTCGAGATAGAAACGTTTCAAGTTACTAATGTGGATAAAAGGACTAGTCCGCATCCATGAGAACAATTAGATCCTATATGATGTCTTCTCGACCTTGTGGATAACTTCGACTTTTCCATAGTATTTTTGCACCAGTCTTTGATTCTAGTTTTGAACTTGGAGTTGATTTGTCCTCAATTTGATTAAAACTTTATCTCTATCTTGAAATTCTCGTGGTCGACTCTTTTGGCCGGCTCTTTACATCATACACTTGGATGGTATTTCTACATGAACATGTGTCTCCCTCCTTCGGCGGAGGTGTTGGCTTGGTGTTTCTCCCCAACACTTGAGTGATCACTAACAGTGGTCTTTGGGGTCTAATGGACCCGACTGTTAGCAAGTCATTTAGCTACTTGTAAAAGTTAGCTAGCTCAAGCATAGTCGTACGACATTCAATTGTGGCAGGCGATCTCGCCCCCATTATAACATTAATCTCATGACTTATATGTCCAGGTGAAGATAAATACTTTGTCTGATTTTCTTGTCTCACGTCGCAGTATTTATGTATCGAACGCGAGGCTTTTGTTTTGGTTGGCTCACTCGAGTTTTCCTCTTCAAATACAGTACAGACAACGAGCATAGGTTCATCAAGGCTAAGATCCTTTCTCAACTATAGTGTCAATATCCTTTTCACCCCTCCTAGCTAATGGGCGTTTGCCTAGATAATCGTCGGGTTGGACCTCATTGCTACTAAGTATTTTTCTAGGGGCATGGGAAAAACTTTGTGTTCTAGAGGAAATCCATCACTAAGACGATGTTGAAGTCGTCCATCTTGACTTCACAAAGTTAGTTCGTCCAGTCCAAGTCTCCAGCTTAATCGGAGACCAGCAGGTAAAGCTATTGAATTGACGACCTTCATCTTTCCTGCATCTCGATGTCAAAGGATAATCATATACTTTTCTTCAGCCTCCGTCATGAAGTTGTGAGCGGCTCAAGAGTCGACAATATTTTTTCTGGCCACTCTGTGATTAACCCAAACATCAACATACATTAGACCGTGTTCCATTTGCTATTATGTCTCTTCCATTTTCTTTTGGAGAATAAACAAATAATTTAGTATCTCAAGTTAGGGTGTTCAACTCTCAGTTAACTGTATTTTTGTTTCTAGTTTTTCTTTGCATGTGAAACAAGATGAAAAGCCTAGGCTTTAACTAGGATTGTTCTGCCTTTGAGGTTTCCACCACAAAGTCCTACCTCTTTGTTGGGAGGACTTGTATTCCTATTCTCTTCCATCGAGTCTATCATTTCTCCCACCTTTGGGGGAGTTGGGTTGGTAATTCTCATTTCCATCACTTGCATACGTCTAGTTTTGTCTTATCTCTTAGGGTTGTTCGATACTCAGATCAAATAGTCATTCAAAGGTAGCATAGGCCGTGAAAAGGTCTCGACTCTTTGTTCGTAGAGTTTGATTTTTGGCCATGGCTTTAGGCCCTCAACAAAACTGAAGACCATGTTTGTCTCAAACATATCACGAATATCTAACATAAGTCAGAAAACTACTTAACGTAGTCTTGGATACTGCCAGTATGCCACAACTCTCTTAACATCCTTCTTGCAATTATCTCGGCATTCTCTAGGAAGAACTGAGAGTAGAGTTCTTGTGTCAAGCTATCCTGAGTGTCCATAGTACATCGACCATCTTGAATGTCCATGTACTTTGACCTCAAGCACAACTTTGCATCGTGGCTAGATGCATTATTGCCTACGTGACCTTCACTTCTTCTGCCACGATATTTGTGGCTCGAAAGTACTGTTCGAGGTTGAAGATAACGTTCTTTAGAGCCTTGGCATCTTGAACCCCATAGAAGGGCTTGGGCTCTAGGACCTTTATCTTATTAAATTGTACTACACCCCTAGTTGGGGTTTGGTTCCCCACCACTCTCATGGTGAGGTTTAATCTGGCGATTTGATCCCCCACTTCAATACTACCAGTCCAACGGCTACTCTCACATCTTCATAAAAATATGAGACCATCTAAACGGTCGCTTGTTAGGAATTTTCTAAGCGCTTGATGTGTTCTTCTAGGGGCTCGACCCTAGTCATTAATTCATGGACAAGTATTGCCTCAAGGAGGCCTGCCATCTCATTGATCCTGTCGACTTTAGCTGCAATCTCATTCATGCGAGGTTCCAAAAGCCTTATTCCATTGGGAACTTCACTCATGCAGAGTAATTGTTCTTTGATTTCAGCTAATCGGTCCGCCTGGGACTTATCCAATTGTTTTGCAATAGACATGATTGTGTACTACTTTTCAAGATGTCGACTCGGCTCTAATACTACTTGACACAATCGCACTCATGCGGCAACAGGAAAGCGATTGTTCGACACTTGTTCTAACCTGCCGAACAAGTTAGTTGTAAAAAATTTAGACTTTGCGGACAACGTCGGCATATGCTCGAGCCTCTGGTCAAGTTTGCGAGAAATATTTTAGAAAATGTGAACGATGAAATAAATTTGAAAAAAATTGAAAGAATTGAAGAAAGCAACGTTATATGGCTATAAGCAAAGGAAGAAACATCACGACTTAAATAGCATATAATTAAGGGGAGAAAGAATTGACAACTAATCGCATCTTCCTATAGTATATTTGTGGCAGATGTAGACATGATTTTGGTGACTAGTCATACTCCTCGTATTGGCACAACATGAAATAGTAAAGGTTTGTCTAGGATGAAAGCATATAAAATGGATTTAGAACGGGAATGTGTCCATAGTCAACACGTCTTGGACAACCATGACCATGACCATGACACTCTACCGCCACAAACAGGTGTCAACTTGGTGGGTCTATTGTATCTACATTTGATAGAGTGTCATATATCATGTACTTTTTTTGTTTTACAATGTTTTTAATATATAGTGTTTGTATTTTAAATCATGTGAAATTTTATTGTAATTTTTATTATTTCAATCATACATAGACGGTTAATTTCGACCTTGTTTTGGAAGCCTTGAAATTCTGGTTGTGACATCAAGTTTTGTAACAGATGAAATATATATATATACACACATATATATCTAGACGTAGAGATCCCAAGATTTCTAGCGAGGCGTCGGAGATCTGGCAAAACCAACTTCCACAACTCCTATAAAATGCTTCCACACGGCAGTCCATCCTCCAGAACTCACTTACAAGTTGAAAGAGTAAAATATAGAGAGGGAGGAAGACAACAAATGGTTTTAGGTTACCTTGGAGTACAATGTAGAGGAGACCAAGATAGTCGATCCAACACGTGAGACGGACGACCCACGCTACAAGAGTAACAACCGACAACCCCGTGTACACAGAAGGTAAGCTACTCGCATTTTGAAGACATAGATATCCATGGATCTGTATTTGTAGGTATTTACGAGGACTTGTGATGTCGTGACAGTGGAAGAAAAAGCAAGCAGAAGGCTATGTCATTCGAAATTCGAACGGAAGAACGACGTCGGAGAACATTCGCGTGATTATCGGGTGAAGAAGGAGTCCTCGGATCCGAATCTGGGTCAAACACCCACCCTAGTAGCCCTTGCATCTAGCGACGACCGTCTACAGATTAAGCCTAATCGACCTACAACAACCCGCAACTCAAGCCCATTAGCTCCCCCTACCAACATGTGTCCTGTACTCAATCATCAGGCTCCATTGGCACGGCTTGGTGGCTTCTCAGCTCAAATACAACTTATCCGACTCGATTTAGCGTTTATGACATCGTTCCCTACGTTTTGGACCCTCTCAGAGCTATATTGACCTTATTTGAAGAAATCAAGGTTAGTATAATGTCCAATTTCCCTATTCAAGTTGAATTAAGTTAGGAAATACTAATTGCTAAAAAAATTAGGTGAATATTCTAATAGGGTAAAACACCTCGATGATACTTGCAATAAGTTCGAAGGACGAAATCAAGTATTCGAGTTTAGAGAGAACGTCAACTAAAACCAACCAATTAAGTGATCTTTCTATCAGCTCGGTTGGAAGACTTGCCTTATGTATGATGGCACGTGCCTAGTGACCCTTGCACATGTCATGTAGGCATATATAATATGATGATGGTGTGACTTTAAATGATATGATGATGTTATGACGTTATGATGTGAATTTATATGATATGATGGTGTATTATGATAATGATATGATGATATGATGATGTGAATTGATGTATTATGATGATGTTACGATGTTATGATGATGATGCATTATGACATGATGATATAAGATGTATAATGATGATATCTCATATTATGATGATATGCATGTATGAGATGCCATGTTACATTATGATGAAGAGTTTCCTAACACACAACTTAAATGATGTTATCGATGATGAATGTATAAAGGTTTATGCATGCATGTTACTTAGAAGTAATATGTGAAGGATGTATAGGGTTGTGTCATAGAAATGATTTAAGATGAAAATTATCGTGACCTCACGCATATTGTATGCTGATTTACGTCAAGTTACTTCCCTTTTTTATGATGATGACTGTAGACGCATACATTATAATGATGATGATCATCATCATGCTTTGTATGATACTCGAGGGTTTGTTATACCTCCGAACGTCTGGCTACAACCAACTAACCCGACTATGATGGGCCTAGGGGGTGTATGAACCGCCTGGTGGGCTCACACTCGCACTTGTGGGGCATGTGTAGGCAAGTACTACACATCCAATTTATCTAGATTGGAGGGCACCTCTATGATGGTTTTGAATGATAAGGCCCATAATCATAAAGTTGCATGTGTTTACATTCCCTGATACCCAATAGTAGGTCACTTACTAAATACTTTTTATTGAGTATTTTTTAAAATACTCAAGTCGTATGCAAGTTCTATTTTTTTAGGTAAAGGCAAGGCACTCGTGTACGACTGATGACGACATTGCAAGTAAAGACCATGACACATACAAAGGATCACTCTATTTAAATTTTTAGACTAAGGTAGGTCGTCATTTTTTAATGTTAGTGAATGACATTGTTCTATGAATATGTTTTAAATGAATATTTCTGCTTAAGAAATTACATCAGGTATATAATATAATAGCAACTTTGGGAGTAGAAATGGCAATTTTTTTTTTTTTTTTTGTAAAGAAGGTTAGCACCCAATTTATTATAAATTTATTGCGTCACATATATATATATTATTTTTTTCTTTGGTATGGTCGAAGGCGGAGATTACCGAAGCCCAACGGATAAATCCAATGGGCCCAACACCCTCTGAATCGGGCCCAACACCCTCTGAATCGGGCCCAATTCGTTTAATGCCCAAAAAAAGATTAGAACCTGACGACATTGGGTGTAATAACAAAAAAAATCAAATCGGAAGCCTTTCTCTTATCAGAGCCAGGTTTCGATCCTGGGACCTGTGGGTTATGGGCCCACCACGCTTCCGCTGCGCCACTCTGATTTATTGTACATTCTATGTTAAAAATTAAATAGATTAAATATATTATTTGGAAGAGATGGTATGCTTAATTTTTAAAAATAAAAAATAAACTGTCGAGCCTCACCATGTTTCGGTGGTTGATTGATGGACCCAAGTCAAACAACACACGTTCAAATTTAGCAGCATGCGGATCCCTCGAGTTTTCACTCAGTTTAGGTTGTCCTATTCGGGCACAATTCACAGATCAGGCGAGCGTGGATAGGCAAGTTCGGGTTATAATTTCTTTGAGACACAAGGTATTTTTCTTAGAATTTTTAGTAACTATATGCAAAGTTATTCAAGTCCAATGTTGGCAAAAAGAAAAAAAATCAACTTTCTTACGATTCTTCTAGGCTTTTCAGAACTCCTACCTCTGGCGCGGTTTGACTCTGGATTCCTTCACGAAAAATGTGTGAAAATACTTCAAGATCCACATACTAAAATTATATAGACTAATTCTGATATGAACCATGTTCAAGGAATTTTCATATCTCAAGATCTAATTAACTAGTTTTAAATATAGAAGTTAAAGTTATATTGTAATCCACCTAGATTACCACCCTTAACTAACCATTTTAATAGGCATAGGTTAAGGCTGTATAGAGCCTTCACATCATATTTTGGAATTAAGAATAGAATTTCTATTTTTAGCTTTATTCAGAGCAGATTTTCTTTTCAAATTCTTGTGTTACCTCTTGTGTAGTGATTCGAATCATTAGAAAACTAGTTTTCTTTACTTTTAATCTTGATCATCAAGGTAATTCGTTCCATACTTTCCCTTGGGTGGATTTCCATATCAAATTCCATAAAAAAAAACTTAAGAATTTTGTTGAACGAATAAAGTGCCAAGAATAAATCTCTTCAGCTTATTTAGAGTTTCATTTTTCATGTGTTTTGTTTAGGGCCTCTTCAGACCCCAAAAAAAATAATTATAATAGTATAAAAGGAAAATGACCATTTTGCCCTTCGTTTGACTCGGACTCGCATTTATCTGATTTTTTTACTATTTTATTTTTATACTTTTTCTAGATTTTTTCTTATAGTTGGGAACATTTTTTTTTCTTTTCTACCATATCCTCAAATTCCACCTCTAAGACTCTCAATAAAATCCCAAGAGTTTATCTTAAATGAAGAAATCAAGTAAATTAATTCTCATTAGCGACACGGGCGGCATGTGTGGCCTAACAAACTTAAATTTTGTGGATTGAGGTTTGAGTTCTCTTCAGACATGTCATGAGCGTGTCAAACTCATGACACTGTGTATGGTTAAAAAAGTATGATTGTAACATTGGGCGTTCGAGTAGGGCAAGTTTCGAATGATTTGGCTGTGGAGGCTAAAGTTCAGACATAAGTTTGGATTTTGAGTCATGCTCGAGTCTAAGCTAGTTTCACAAAATTCTTCTTCGTATATTAGATCTGTGTAATACGTAAGGGGTTATTTTATAGATAGTGACATATCGACTACTCTAGTTCATGAAGAGTTCTTATAGCAATTGGAAACTAGGAGATGTTGGATGAGTGATTGATGTGGAGAGAAGATTATTAACCACGTCGTTTGAATGGAAAAGAACACTCTTTTGTTTGCAATAGTTTATGGCTCCTCATTCAATTGATTTTTCATAATCGAGCATCCCCTTATGACGTGGACAATACATCTTTTCCCAGATACTTATAATATTTTCCACAAATAAAAAATCTCAACACATATATTTCAAAAATAATAACTATTTAAATAAAGTCACTTTATCCGAGTGGTTAAGGCGTGTACCTGCTAAGTACATGGGGTTTCTCAAAATCAGAAGCCTTTCTCTTGTATCAAAGCCAGGTTTCAATCCTGGGACCTATGGGTTATGGGTCCACCACGCTTCAACTACGTCACTCTGTTTAATAAGTAGTATATTAATTAATATTTCTTTTCTAGTTTCTTTATGGAAGTTTCGGTTTAAGTTTCTGAAAATTGAAAATTTTGTTCCCTATCGTGAATCTCATTCTTTAAGATCTATTTGTACAGTTTTGTGATCAGAAAAGAATTACATCGGTCAAAGAATCAAAGGTTGAAAGTGGCTAGAACGTATAGAATTATTGGTTGACTTTTGATAAGCTTTCTAATTCTGAATTTAGAAATGTGAAGAATTACATCGGTCAAAGAATCAAAGGTTGAAAGTGGCTAGAACGTATAGAATCATTAGTTGACTTCTGATAAGCTTTCTAATTTTGAATTTAGAAATGTGACGAGAAATGTATATTAAAAAATATATATTCAAATCATATTTCAACATCATACGATATTCATTTCATCAATGCGAAACTCAATCAAATTTTAAATATATAATATTATTGAAGGTTTGAAATATAATAAAGATGTTTTAATCGATTAAAATATTTTTTATATATTTAAAAAATATAATATATTAAATATTAATTTGATTGCGTCAAATTAAATATATTTTAAATATAAAATATATTAAATATTATGTTTCAACCTTTTTTTTTTCTCTCTCGGAGTAAATTTGCTTAAACTTGAAGTCCTTCTTGCAGGACACAGATGGTGTTTAAGAAAGGATTCGTTGAGGTATAGTAGGGAAGGAGTTGTGAGAGATGAACGGAGAGATGAGATGAGTTGTAACTACCCTAAATTTCTACTTACATAGACGGCTACTATTGTCCTAACGGAATCGTTTAAGCTTCAACATAAAACATAAATTTCATCTTAAAACAATGTCATGGACTTACGTGTTCGAAAACATCTTTAAAATGACACAACAAAATACTAAATGAAATAAATAAATGTTAAAATTAAAAACACCTAATTCTAACCTAAGTCTAACAAAATAACTATAACTACCCTTTGTATGTGTCATGGTCTCGAATTCAATGATGTTATCAGCTATAGAGAGGTGTCTTGCTTTTACCTGAAATAGAAGTAGCACGTGGGTAGAGTATATTATGAAATATATAGCAAGTGACCCCACTTTTAGGATTAGATGGAAGCACATACAATGATATCAGCTACATTTTCTTAAGCGGATATTCTGTATGTGTTAATTGGATGTGTATTTACTATTCTACACACGGTCTGCACGTGTGAGTATCGACCCACAAGTCGATTTGCACACCTCCTAGGCCCCTTTCATGGTTGGGTGAGCATTCTCTGGAGTTGTTGATGTCAGACACCCATTAGGCATAGCAACCATCGCAATATTATGATAAACATAATGATCGTTTTTCTGCCTCATAGTGTATGCTTCCGTACGTCCCAACATTTTCATTCACTATCATCTAAAACAACCCCCTTCCGTTATCCTTCACATCATATCATTATTATAACTTTTCATGCAAATTTCGGGGTTTTGTCATGTCGACACATTTTGTCATATATCATTCATATTATGCATCATGTCATATCATATATATTATATATATCATCAACCTATCATATAACAACATGAACTATATCGCTAGACGTGTTACACCATAAAATTTATCATATTATCAATACATCAGATCATAACACGTGTCATAACATTCTTATATCATCTCATAGTCACATCGTATCACGGACGTATCATGGACTTATAGTCATATAGTTTTAGATAGATATCATAGTCATATTCTTTCATAAATATATAATATTCATATCGTTTCATATTATAATCATATCGTTTCATAAATATATTATAGTCATATCATTTCATAAACATACCATGGTCACATCATTTCATAAATCTATCCTAGCCATATCGTTTCATAAACATATCCTTGCCATATCATTTCATAAACATATCATAGTCATATCATTTCATAAACATACCATAGTCATATCGTTTCCTTAACATATCACACATATCAAGAATACAACACTTGCGGAACAACGAGGCACGTGTCTTCATACAAACATCAACTTTTATCCAAACTGATAGTAAGACCACTTACTTTGTTTACCTTAGCCAGCATTCTACCAATTTCGAGTACATTTTAATTTCGTCCCTCGAAGTTGCCCTAAGTATCGCCGATAGTTGTTTCCTATTAGAACATCCATCTTGTTTCGTTAATAACTTAAATTTCCTTAGCTCAAATTAACTTAATTCAAAAAATTGGACCTTATACTGACCTTAATTGTCTTAAACAAGGCCAGTTTCTACTTCGAAAGGGTCGGAATGTGGAACTGGTGAAAAATATCATTTATCGAGCCGAGAAGCCAAAGTCTATGTCGTTGGAGCCACCAAAGTTGAGCCGAGCTGACTGAGCTGTGTGAGCCGAAGGAGTCATTAGATGCAGGCGCGACACGAGGTAAATAGAGAAGGCGACGTGTGTGCAGGTCACAATCAGGTCGAGGTGCGGGTCGTCAAATCTCTCTCTCGGGCGCCGATCGCGTTTGTTGAGTGCAAGTTTGGGTCGTGTACGCCATCGGGCCACAAGTTGTACTGCTATTGAGCCTAACTACTAGCTGTTGTAGGTGGGGCGAGGATTGTGCCCCGTTTCTGCTGGACCAATTCCTCAACTTGGCTGCAGGCGGAAACCTGACCCTGAATCTGACTCGATGGACTTCGTATTCCTTACTCGATTTCATGCGATCTTCGATGACATTTTCTCTCCTTCTAGAGCAGTTTTCCGATGTTCTACTCCATAGTCTTCATCTACTGTGACCTCTTGCTTGGTCTTTCCTTCCCATTACATAATCAGCCTTTGTATATGCCTATACACATAGATCGATGGAGATATGGGTTACACGGATTCCCAAGGTCCAACAATGACAAGGAAATAAGTAAAGGTTCTTTGTGAAGGAGTAGTTTACCATGAGTATGTTCGGGGTCTTAGGTAGTTTATCATCCATTGTGTTTCGCTCGTCGTAAAAAAAAAAAAAGGAAACTTTTCTCCCACATTCCTTCAGTTAAGAAATAGGAAGTTGGCTTCTAATATCAAAGGAAGGAAGGTCCCTCAATTCATTTTAGCATCACTCTTAAACGGTTTAAAGCCAATCGGAGAATATACTTAAGGTTAAATTCGACTTGGGTCTGGTACGTTCGGACCATTTTCTCCTAGTTTAAATTATTTGAAAGCGATAGGTTAGTACGACTACCTTTTAGCTAGAAATTTTTTGAGTCGAGTTTAAAGTATGTGATGCATAATTAGACTTAACTAGTTTAAATTATTTTATGTCAAATTAGATTTAGGTGGTTTAAATTATTAAGAGTAAGTTTAAATTATTTTAGGCAAAACTTTGTGAGTCAATTCCCATAGTAAAATTCTAATTTATGATGTTAGACTCCTTAAGCAGAATTAAATTTCAAAGAGCAGCATTAAGCTAGCATCAAATGGTCGTTGTAGCTTCGGCCTAGGCCAACCAAGTAAATAGTTTTACTATCGGCTCAGTCGGAAGACTTGCCTTATATATGATGACATGTGCCCAGTGGCTCTTGCTTACGTTTTATCCTATATGATGAAGTTATATGATGTTATACGACGATGTTATAAGATGACGTTATATGATGATGAAGATGGTGTATCATAATATGATGACATAAGTTATATGATGACGTAAGTTGTATGATGATGAAATGGTTTAATATGACGTTGTTCCATATTAAGATGATGTGTGTCACGGACCATGCTCGTCCAGGGCGTGTTGCCCATGGCTGCATGCTCATGACAAGCCAAACCCTTGTCATGTCTTTTCATTCTAGGGTTTTTACTTTTATAGTTCTAGGGCGTATGACGCCTTAAAAATATCATGTCTAGGCCTGCCAGACATGAAATGCCTCAAAATGTACTAAAGGGGATATGACTAGTTGTCAACTTCTCCCTACCCAAGGTTGTATATTGTAAGTCGTTATCTCTCTCTTGCTTGCTTATATGCCTCTTTCAAAAATCTATCTTTCTAAAATCTCTCTCTGCCCTCGTTTTCTAAAACCTTCTTTTAAAACTGAGGCTAGAGGCTCGATCATACGTTGCTTGGTCGTAGGCGACGCAAGAACAAATTGGCTTAGCTCACTTGTCGTTGGAAAGTGAGTGTCATACAATCGCTAGTCCGCTGCCTTCAAAAGTGAGATTGTGTCAAGTGGTATCAGAGCTTTGTTAGCTCCGTGACATAGTAAAGACCGAAAAAATGTCGGCGATAAAGTCAACACCCAAAGCACAAGTCAATCGGCTTACCTAATAGAGGAGGAAATGCTGTTCCTCAAAGAAGTCCCTGACACCCTCCACTTCCTGGAAGCCCGGGTGTCCGAATTGAGTGAGAAAGTCGTAGAAATCGACACAATGGGCAACCGCCTGGATGGGTTGTCAATCCCAGAACTGATGTTTCGAGTGACCTCGCTCGAAAATAGAGTTGCTCCTACGAGCAAACCAAAATAGTCTGGTAGTCCAGATAACTCTGTCGCACACAAATAGGGACGTGGCGAAGAGTTCGACGTGCTACAAAAATACAATGATGAGCTTGTTCAATGGATTAGCTGATGAATTCAGAACAACAATCGATGACATCCAAGAAAGGATGGCCACCATGAGCACTCGAATTGAAGTGACCATGAAAGCTGTGGAGAATGTCACGACTGGGCAAACTAATGCAGGATCCAACAAACTGAGATTCCCAGACCCTAGAGCCTTCAAAGGGAATCGGGACGCCAAGGAGTTGGAAAACTTCATCTTTGATGTCGAACAGTACTTCAAAGCCACAACGGCTTGTACCGACGAAGAAGGTGACCGTAGCCTCGATGTATCTCATAGACGACGCCAAACTTTGGTGGAGTACGAAGGTGCAAGACATCGAGGATGGATTGTGCACCATCGACTCGTGGGAAGACCTCAAGAAAGAGTTGAGGAACCAATTCCTCCCCAAAAACGCAGGACATATGGCGATGGAGAAACTAGTAGCCCTGAAACATACTAGAGGCATACGGGACTATGTCAGACAGTTCTCAACCCTAATGCTAGATATCAGGGGCACATCAAAGAAGGACAAGGTGTTCTTCTTTATAAATGGGTTACAGTCGTGGGCCAAAACAAAGCTACATGAAAACAATGTCCAAACCCTAGCTACCGCAATGGCCTGCGCCAAGAGACTCCTAGGCTAAGGGAACGAAGCGGGATCCCAAAGAAGAACGACACCGGCCCCAAACAATGGGGGCAAAACATACAAGCCACCAGGTCATCGAAATGGAAGCCCCAACAGACCGAACGGAGGTAGCGACAGACCAAGCGGATGAACGGATAGACCTCCTCATAACAACCAAGCAAGGACATCTCGAGGACCTTACCATCAAAGGAACCACCCGACGATGCCTCTACATTGCATACTGTGTAAAGGTCCCCACAAAGTATCATACTGTCCTCATCAGGCCTCTCTCACTACGCTCCAAGTGTCCATTCAAGAGAGCAATGATGTAAGGGTCGAGACTATGTTAGCCAAGAAGGAAGATCAAGACAACCCTCGAATGGGCGCGCTCAAATTCTTGTCAGCCCTCCAACGGAAGGTCGAACCAAAGGAGATAATAGAGAAAGGGCTCATGTTCGTAGATGCGACAATAAATTCTCGACCGAGCAAGAGCACTCTAATAGATTTAGGAGCGACCCACAACTTCATCGCCGATCAAGAAGCCCATACTCACCATAGGAAAGAACCCTGGGAAAATGAAAGCTATCATCTCTGAGGCCTTGCCTATTGTGGGAGTTTCCAAAAGAGTCCTCTTCAAAATAGGGGATTGGACAGGAGAGCTAGACCTTATCGTAGTTCGCATGGATGACTTTGACGTGGTACTTGGGATGGAGTTCCTCCTGGAACACAAAGTTATCCCAATGCCACTGGCGAAATGCTTGGTGATCACCGACCGTAACCCCACAATAATACCTGCAAGCATCAAACAACCAGGTAATCTTCGAATGATCTCGGCCATACAATTGAAAAAAGGACTCGCACGAGAGGAACCTACATTTATGGCCATACCATTAATGGAAGAAGCGACCATTGAAGAAACTGTCCCAAATGAAATCAAAGAGATACTAAACAACTATGCCGACATAATGCTAGAGAGCTTACCCCAAACATTACCACCTCGTCGAGGCATTGATCACGAAATCGAACTCCTCCCCGGGGTTAAGCCGCCAGCGAAGAACGGATACCGGATGGCTCCGCCCGAGCTAGCCGAATTGAAGAAACAACTGGATTAGTTGTTGACGGTGGGATTCATTCGCCAGGCGAAGGCACCTTACGAAGCCCCCGTACTGTTCCAGAAGAAGAAGGATGGGACGTTGCATCTGTGCATAGACTATAGAACCTTAAACAAGGTGACGGTACGCAACAAATATCCACTGCCAATAATATCCGACTTGTTCGACCAACTTCACGGGACCAAATACTTCACAAAGTTGGACTTACGATCAGGGTATTACCAAGTACGTATTGCCGAGGGGGACGAGCCCAAGACGACGTGTGTAACAAGATATGGGGCCTTCGAATTCCTAGTAATGCCCTTTGGCTTGACAAACGCCCCAACTACTTTCTGCACGTTGATGAACCAAGTTTTCTACGAATACTTGGATCAGTTCGTCATAGTATACCTCGATGACATAGTTGTTTACAGCACAACCCTAGAAGAACACAAAGTACACTTGTAGCTGGTGTTTGACAAGCTGCGGCAGAACCAACTGTATGTCAAGAAAGAAAAATGTGCCTTCGCACAAACATGCATCAACTTCCTTGGACATGTCGTCAAATGTGGACAGATTAGTATGGATAGCGATAAGATAAAAGCTATCGAAGAAGGGAAAGTTCCTACTTCCATATCCGATGTGCGGTCCTTCTTAGGATTAGCCAACTACTATAGAAGGTTCGTCGAAGGGTTTTCATGACGAGCCGCCCATTGACAGAGCTATTGAAGAAAGACCACACTTGGTCGTGGTCAAATAATTGTCAAATGGCCTTTGAAGATCTGAAAACAACCATGACGAGGGGTCCTGTCCTCGGGTTGGTAGATGTTACAAAGCCATTTGAAATAGAAACAGATGCTTCTGACTTTGCCCTAGGTGGAGTCCTTATTCAGGAAGATCACCCCATCGCTTACGAAAGTCGAAAGCTTAACGATGTCGAATGAAGATACACAGTCTTCGAGAAAGAAATGTTGGTTGTAGTCCATTGCCTACGAGTCTGGAGACAGTATCTCTTGGGATCGCAGTTTGTAGTGAAGACGGATAACAGCGCCATTTACCACTTCTTCGATCAACCAAAATTGACGGTAAAACAAGCCCGGTGGTAGGAGTCGTTGGCCGAATTCGACTTCAAGTTCGAGCACAAAGCAAGAAAGAGTAATCAAGCAGCCAACGCACTGAGTCGGAAGGGCGAACATGCGACCCTGTGCATGTTAGCCCATATTCACTCAAGTAAGATCGATGGATCGATGTGCGACATCATCAAAGAACATTTACATAAAAACCCATCAGCCAAAGCCGTCGTCGAACTAGCTAAAGCTGGGAAAACACGACAGCTTTGGGTTGAGGGAGACCTTCTGATGACAAAAGAAAACAAATTGTATGTCCCAAGAATGGAGAATTGAGGAAGAAGCTCATTCAGGAATGTCATGATACCTTATGGGTCGAACACCCTGGGTGGCAAAGAACATACGCCCTAATAAGAAAGGGGTACTTCTAGCCAAACATGCGAGACGACATCATGCAATACACCAAGACATGCCTCATCTGTCAACAGGACAAAGTCGAGAAAGCCAAAGTCTCAGGACTCTTGGAACCTCTGCCTGTGTCAACAAGACCCTGGGAAAGTGTGTCTCTGGACTTCATAACACACCTCCCAAAAGTCGGGGAATATGACGCCATCTTGGTTATCGTAGACCGATTCTCAAAATATGTGACGTTCGTCCCCACTCCCAAATTATGCTTGGCTGAACTCACAGCCCAACTATTTTTCAAACACATTGTAAAGTTATGGGGCATTCCGTCGAGCATCATCAGTGATAGGGATGGTAGATTCATTGGGACATTCTGGACTGAGTTATTCGCCTTCTTGGGAACAACCTTAAACATCTCCTCAAGTTATCACCCTCAAACCGATGGACAGACAGAACGGTTCAATTGCTTGCTCGAAGAATACTTACGTCACTTCGTCGACGCTTGCCAAAAGAACTGGATACAACTATTAGATGTCGACCAATTTTGCTTCAATTGTCAAACAAGCTCATCTATGGGAAAAAGTCTCTTCGAAATTGTAAGTGAACGACAACCGGCCTTACCCCATATTATTGATCATCCTTATGCAAGAAAAAGCCCTCATGCTCAAAACTTCACAAGAGAATGGAAGCAGGCAACAGATATAGCCTGGGCATATTTAGAGAAGGCTTCCAGGCATATGAAAAAGTGGGCAGACAAGAAGCGTCGCCCCCTTCAATTCCGAACAGAAGATCAAGTTCTCATCAAGCTGAAACCAGAACAGATCAGATTTTGCAGCCGAAAGAACCAGAGACTAGTTCGAAAATATGAAGGCCTGGTTGAAGTCCTTAAAAAGATCGGGGCTACCTCCTACCGAGTTGCACTACCTGCATGGATGAAAATCCACCCAGTAATTCATGTGAGCAACTTGAAGCCCTACCACCTTGACCCCGACGACGACCAACGAAATTCAATCACAAGACCGAGCATCGGTCTGAAACAAAAAGAAACCAAAGAAGTAGAGGAGATCCTAACCGACAGGGTTAGAAAGATAGGAAGACCTGTATGGACGATTCGTGAATTCCTTGTCAAATGGAAGAATCTCCCTATAGAGGAAACCAGCTGGGAATGCGCCAAAGATCTGAACTCCGCCGCCACCCACATCGCAAGGTTTGAAAGTAGTCGGACGCGTATATTATGATGATGATCATCATCATCATGCCTCGCATGACACTTAGAGGTCTGCTGTCCTTCAGACGTCGTTACAGACAGCTAGCTCGACTATGATGGATCCAGGGGGTGTGAACCTCTTAGGGATCTACTCTCGCACGTGTGGATCGTGTATAGGGAAGTACTGTACATCTAATTTTGTCTGAACTGGAGTTCACCCTTATGATGGTTTTAAAGATATGTCCCTAGATCATGAGTTGCATGTGTTTGCACTCTCTCACCCCAATAGTGGGTCACTTACTAAGTATTTCTTAAAATACTCAAACTGTATGCTACTTTTATTTCACGTAAGGCAAAGGCAAAGGCATGACAGGTGTATAAAATAGTAGTATTTTATTTTCTTAGACTTAGGATAGTATAGAGCATTTATACTTTTTAATTGTTTTATTTAGTATTTTTTTTATGTTGTTTTAAAATGTTTTCGAACACATAAGTCCATGGGAGTGTTTTAAGATGAAGTTTGTGTTATATGTTTAAGTTTCAAATTATTATTTCCGTACAAATAAGTATGTTATGTATACAATATCGACTTTAGATTATCATAAATCTAGGGTCGTTATAGCGAGGGGTGTCGAAGATGTAGCTTCGTGGTTGCATGGAGCGTGTTCCTATGGAGTTGCCCAAAAATTCCGACGACTCGCCAGAATTCTCGGGATTTCTGGTGAGTTTTTTTCTTCTTTTTTGTATCGTTACAACCGTTATCCTTTATTATTATTATTATTATTAGTTAATTTATTTTCTTTATTTTTATATTATTTTTTTTAAAGGATGGTTTCATTTACATAATTTTCAACATAAATATATAAAATTGATTAATTAAACTTTTTAATTAATTAATTTTCTTTCATTTATTGCACGTCACTCCATTATCGACCTAGAGTTGCACTCTTATACAGTAGATGACAAGTTTAATCATAGACATAATCATTATAGGCAAGTTGACCATTCACGAGTTGTTTGTAATTATAGCTGTGTCATCTTTCATCTTAAGCACCATTGAACTTCCAACGAATAATTAAATCCATATCAAGCTAGTGAGATGGTGGTGCCCCATTGTTCATGTACCAAATTAGCTTTTAAAGGATCTACTCATCGTCAAGGTTAGCTTCTCATTTCTTTATTTGGTCGAGCCTCTAAAATGGTAAACATATTAAATTGTCTACGAAAGTCATTATCATCCATGTTAAGTGCAACCTTCACAGACAAGAGTTTAGAAGTCAATTTACGAATTTATAAATAGAGATTAAATTTTTAGTGATCTAGTCTTGTATAAACTCATTATATAAAATACCCCTACTCGCATGTCTACACATGAACTATTTGAATCAAACCATTCGTAATAATTGCAATGTGGGTTGTATCAATAATGTTACTAAGATAATGCACTCTGCGTTATCCATATACTATAGACCCTTTGGATTATTACATAAACATTATCATCTCATATTACAACCACTTACTATTTCAAGATTACATCGTAGACTAGTCTACAAGATCTCTAACCTAGAGTTCTGATACCAACTATAACGATCTTAAAGTTCAGCTACCTAAGGTCGTTACTGTCATCTTAATCTAAGTTCATATGTGGAATATAACTCTTAAAAAATTATCGTTAAAATCATAACTTTAGAATAAACATAACTTCATCATTGAAAACACTGTCATAGTCTTACATGTTCAAAACATAATTCAGAAATGAAATTAAAAACGATAATGAAATTAATTGAAAACATGAAATGCATAACAACTTATTCTATCCTATGTCTAGGAAATTAAATATGCTACTAGCCTATGCATGTGTCATGGTCTCTGATTTGCGATGTCGTCATCAACCATACAGGAGTGCTTTGCCTTTGCCTGAAAAATGATGTAGTACATGGCCTGAGTATGTCAACTATAGGGGCCATGTAAAGATGTAAACACATGCAATAATACTCTAGGGACCTATCATTAAAACATCGTAAGGGTGGCCTCCAGTCCAAACTGAATTGGATGTGCAGTACTTCCCTACACACGACCCACACGTGCGAGCATGAATCCCTAGGCAATTCGTACCCCCGTGGAACGAACTAATCTATGCACAGACGCAACGTCCCATCCTTCTTTTTTTGAAATAGTACGGGGGCTCCGTAAGGTGCTTTTTCCTGGCCGATGAATTCTGCCGTCAACAATTCATCTAGTTGTTTCCTCAATTCGGCTAGCTCAGGGGGAGCCATCCAATATGCGTTCTTCGTTGGGGGTTTAACCTCGGGAAGAAGTTCAATTTCGTGATCAATGCCTCGACGTGGTGGCAATGTTTGTGGCAGGCTCTCTGGCATTATGTCAGCGTAACTGTCTAGTACCTCCTTGATTTTGTCTGGGATAGTTTCCTCAGTAGTCACTTCTTCCATTAGTGGTATAGTCATAGATGTAGGTTCCTCTTGTGCGAGCCCTCTTTTCAATTGTATGGCCGAGATCATTTTAAGATTACCTGGCTGCTTGATGCTTGATGCTTGCAGGTATTACTGTGAGATTGCGATCAGTGATCACCAAGCATTTCACCAGTGGCATTGGGATAACGTTGTGTTCTAGGAGAAACTCCATCCCAAGTACCACGTAAAAGTCGTCCATGCAAACTACGACAAGGTCCAACTCTCCTGTCCAAGTCCCTAATTTGAACGGGACTCTTTTGGAAACTCCCACGATAGGCAAGGCCTCAGAGTTGACAGCTTTCATTTTTCCAAGGTCCTTTCCTATGGTGAGTCCAAATCTTCGGGCTTCTTGATCGGCGATAAATTTGTGAGTCGCTCCTCAGTCTATCAAAGTGCTCTTGCTCGGTCGAGAGTTTATTGTCGCATCTACAAACATGAGCCCTTTCTCTACTATCTTCTTCAGTTTAACCTTTTGTTGAAGGGCTGACCGGAATTTAAGCGCGCCCATTCGGGGGTTGTCTTGATCTTCCTTCTTGTCTAGCATAATCTCGACTCTTGTGTCGTTGCTCTCTTGGATTAACACTTGGAGTGCAGTGAGAGAGGCTCGATGAGGACAGTAGGACACTTTGTGGGGGACTTTACACAGTATGCATTGTAAAGGTGTTGTCGGGTGGTTCCTTTGAGGGTAGGGTCCTCGAGATGTCCCCGTTTGGGTTTTCTAAGGAGGTCTATGTCCACCCGGTTGGTCTGTCTAACCTCCGTTTGGCCTGTTGGGACTTCCGTTTCGGTGACCTAGCGGCTTATATGTTTTGCCCTCAGTTTTTGGGGCCTGTGTTGTTTTTCTTTGGTAACTCGCCTCGTTTCCATAGTTTAGGAGTCTCTCGGCGCTGACAATTGCGGTAGCTAGGTCTTGGACCTTTTTCTCGTGTATTTTTGTTTTGACAATTGCGGTAGCTAGGTCTTGGACCTTGTCCTTCTCTGATGTGCCCCTAATATCTAGCATCAGGGTCGAAAATTGTCTGACATAGTCCCTTATGCTTCCAGTTTGCTTTAGGGCTATTAGTTTTTCCATTGCTAGATGGTCTACGTTTTCATGGAGGAATTGGTCCCTCAACTCTCTCTTGAGGTCTTCCCACAAGTCTATGGTGTACAATCCATTCTCGATGTCTTGTACCTTCAAGCGCCACCAAAGTTTGGCGTCGTCTATGACATATATCGAGGCTACTGTCACCTTCATGTCATCGGTATAAGCTGGTGTGGCTTGAAGTACAGTTCGGCATCAAAGATGAAGTTCTCCAACTCTTTGGCATCCCGGTTCCCTTTGAAAGGTCTAGGTTCAGAAAACTTTAGTTTGTTGGATCCTATATTAGTTTGCCCAGCCAAGACGCTCTCCACGGCTTTCATGGTCACCTCGATTCGGGTGCTTATGGCGGACATCTTTTCTTGCATGTCATCGATCGTTGTTCTGAATTCGTCAGCTAATCCATTGAACAAACTCATCATTGTAGTTTGTAGCACGTCAAACTCTTCGCCACGTCCCTCCTTGTGTGCGACAGAGCTATCAGGGCTACCAAACGGTCTTGGGCTGCTCGTAGGAGCAACCTTTTCTTCGAGTGAGGTCACTTGAAACATCAGTTCTGCGATTGGAAACCCATCCAGGCGGTTACCCATTGCGTCGATTTCTACGACTTTTCCACTCAATTCCTTCACCCGTGCTTCCAGGAAGCGGATGGTGTCAGGGACTTCTTTGAGGAACAACATTTCCTCCTCTATTAAAGTAAGTCGGTCGGCTTGTGCTTTAGGTGTCGATTTTGTCATCGACATGTTCTCGATCTTTGCTATTTCACGGAGCTTACAAAGCTCTGATACCACTTGTCACAATCGCACTTTTAATGCAAGCGGACTTGCGATTCTGCAACACTCATTTTCCAACGACAAGTGAGCTAAGCCAATTCGTTCTTACGTCGCCTATGGCCAAGCGACGTATGCTCGAGCCTTTGGCCTCGATTTTAAGAGAAGGTTTTAGAAAGCGGGGGCAAAGAGAGATTTTTGAAAGAGACGTTATATAAGCAAGCAAGAGAGAAATAACACTGGCTTATAGTATATAACCTTGGGTAGGGAGAAATTGACAACTAGTTGTATCCTCCAATAGTACATTCTGAGGCATTTCATGTCTGACAGGCTTAGACATGATATTTCTGAAACGTCATACTTCCTAGAAATATAAAAGTAAAACACTAGAATATGAAAAGACATAAAGGGTTGGACTTGTCATGGACATGCAGCCATGGGCAACATGCTTTGGACGAGCATGATCGTGACACCTGTGACACGCCGGAACCTTTTGGCTTGTACTACTTTATTGCTTTCTTTTACCACTTTCATGTTATATTATTTCTTTCTTGTTTTCTTTAAGAGTATGACGTTTTGGCGATGTCATGACTACGCCTGGTAGACATGAAATGCCTCAAAATGTACTATAGAATGTATCGAATGTAAAACCTAGAAACAAAAATAACAAAGAATGGTGGTTTCAAGTGAGGAGACAGCTCGACAGGCTCTGCTGGCCTGATTGAAGAGCGAGTCCATAGACTAGATAGCTCCCAAAAAGCAATGTTTCAAATGGTCACCGAACTATCTGAAGATGTGAAGGCAGCCTTCGACGTAGTTAGGGTAGAAATGGCGGACATAAGTGCTAGAGTAAACGTTGTCGTAAGGGCAGTGGAGAACCAAACCCCTACCCGGGGGACAACGCGACCCAACAGGGTCAAACTTCCTGAACCCAAGCCCTTCTCCAGGGCTCGGGATGTCAAGGCCTTAGAGAACTACATCTTTGACACTGAGACATAGGAAAAAAAGATTACTGTGGCCACCATGCATCTAGCTGAAGATGCGAAATTGTGGTGGCGGTTGAAGTATGTGGACATCCAAGAGGGCCGATGCACAATAGACACTTGGGAAAGACTAAAACAGGAGCTTTGGTCTAAATTCTTCCCAAAAAATGTTGAGATCATGGCCAAAAAGAAATTACGTGACCTTAAACACACGAGTAGCATTTGAGAATAGGTCAAATAGTTCTCGTTACTCATGTTAAACATTCGGCAGATGTCTAAGCTAGATAAGATCTTCTAGTTCAAAGAAGGACTGAAGCCATGAGCGAAGTCTAAACTATATGAACATGACATAGAAGATCTCTCCACGGCCTATGCTATGGCCAAGCGACTATTCAACTTGAACAACGAACAGTCCCAAGAGACAAGGCGAAACTAAGCCTCCTCAAGTGGAGGTAATAACAACCACACCTCTAATCCCTTCAGAATGGGAGGAGGAGACAAACTGAGGATCGGAGGAGTTGAGACAAGACAACCCTAACAAGGGACTGGCGTCTTAGGCAAAGGGCCTCACAATCAATCGATCACCTCTTTGTTGTTTCCTATGTAAAGGGAACCATAGGGTGTAGGAATGTCCAAAGAGGGCGTCACTACAAGCGATTCAAGCCACATTAGACATAGACGCGGTTGAATCCAAGGGCAAAGAAGCCGAGAAAGTGCTGAACTAGAAACACCCTAGATGGGAGCCCTGAAGTTCCTATCCGCACTTCAAAAGAAGACAAGGGAACAAAGAGAGCTGATTGAAAAAGATCTCATGTATGTGGAAGCGTGGGTGAATCAAGTTGGCCAAGAATACGATGGTCGATTCAGGAGCCACCCACAACTTCATGACCGAGACGAAAGCAAATCGGTTGAACATCAAATGGCATCGAGACTGAGGAAAGATGAAGGCCGTCAACTCTGTGGCCTTGCCAATTCTTGGAATAGCGAGGAAGACGACACTTAAGTTGGTTGGGAACATGGAGTAGCTTAATGGACTTTGTATTCGTCAAAATGGATGACTTTGATGTGGTACTCAGGATGGAATTCCTTTTGGAACATAAGGTGATCCCCGTACCCTTGGCCAATTGCCTAATCATAACAAGGTCAACTCCAACTGTTGTTTAGACAAGAATCAAACAGTTCGATGGAATCAAGATGATTTCGGCTCTCCAACTTAAACGTGGTCTTACACGTAATGAACCAACATTTATAGCCATTCCAATGGTGGAAACTTAAAGAACGGTTGACATTGTTCCTTTAGAAATATAGCGTGTACTAGAAGAGTACTACAAAGTAATGCTAGAGAGTCTACCAAAAACCTTACCACCTCGTCGAGGCATCGACCACGAGATTGAACTGATACTGGGGACGAAACCCCCGGTAAAGAATGCTTATAGAATGGCTCCACCCGAGTTAGCAGAGATACGAAAGTATCTGAATGAACTACTCACTACCGGATTCATTAGTCTTGCGAAAGCCCCCTACCGAGTGTTGAAAATAAACTTAAATGAGAGAGGAAAAAAAAAAAAAAAGAAGTGTAAACTTAAATGAGAGAGAGAAAAAGCGGTTATTATTAATTTTGGTTTTTCAAATTCATTCAGAAGCCAAATGTATTTTAGGAAGGGAGAGATTATGGGTGCATTAGTAAAACTTATAAATAGGCCTTATTTCTAATTTTAATAGGAGAACAAGTAGAGCTAGAATCATGGAACAATTGTAATAGAACAAGTAGAGCAAGAATCATGGAGCAATAAGAAAAAAAAAAAAGCAGTGCAGAAAATGTAATAGAAAAAGACTTTTGAGAATTCTTTGTCTCCATGTCTCTCCCCTCTCGACACTCCCTTCAAAGTTTTCGTGAGAGTTATCTAAACGAGTTAGTTTCAGAGCGAGCGTTCATTTTCTACAAGTTAGTATCGAAGCAGCTTTTAATTTCTACTAGTTGGTATGAGAGAAAATTTATTTTCAACACGGAGCCCTAATGTTATTTTAGAAGAAGAAGGATGGGAGTCTTCGCCTAGAATGGACTATCGTGCCCTAAACAAAATCACTGTCATGAATAAATACCCTCTCTTCATCATTACCGACTTGTTCGATCGACTACATGATGCAAAGTATTTCTTGAAACTCAACCTAAGGTTAGGGTATTATCAAGTTAGGATTGTTGAGGGAGATGTTCCCAAAACGACTTGCGTCACTAGATATGGGGCCTTTGAATTTCTAGTGATGCCTTTTGGGTTAACTGATGCCTTTTGGGTTAACTAATGCCTTGGCCACATTCTGCATCTTGATGAACCAAGTCTTCCACGAGTATCTCAATAAGTTCGTGGTAGTCTATTTGGATGACATAGTGGTCTACAACTCCACCGTGGAAGAGCATGAACACCACCTACGGTTAGTTTTCGAAAAGCTGAGAGAACACCAACTATATGTGAAGAGAGAAAAAATGCGCGTTTAAACAACAACGATTCAACTTCCTTGGACACATAATAGAAGCAGGCAAGGTAGGTATGGAAGAGGAGAAAGTCAAAGTCATCAAGAAGTGGAAGACCCCCTCCTTAGTGACAAAAGTGCGCTCTTTCCTTGGGTTGGCAAATTACTATTGGCGATTCGTGGAAGGATTCTCAAAGCGTGCAGAGCCCTTGACCGAACTACTAAAGAAGGAAAATAAGTGGAGATGGACTTCAAAGTGTCAAGAAGCCTTTGACGACCATAAAACGCCATGATGGAAGGGCTAGTTTTAGGGATTGTCGATGTGACGAAACCTTTCGAAGTCGAGAAGGATGCCTCATACTTCGCCCTAGGGGTGTCCTACTATAGGAGGGACACCCCATTGCATACGAGAGCCAGAACCTAAACAATGCAGAAAGAAGGTACGCAGCATTCAAGAAAAAAATGCTGGCAGTGGTCCACCGTTTACGATCTTGGAGACAATATGTAATGACCCAAAAATTTCTACTTAATTTAAGGTCGCTACTGTATACGTACCGTAAACATTGAATGCGAAAGACTTCATTTAAATTCCATAAAACATAATGTTTATCTTAAAACACAGTTATGGACTTATGTGTTTCGAAAACATCTTTAAAACGACACAATAAAAGACTAAATAAAATGAATAAAAGTTTATGTTAAAAACATTTTATTCTAGCCTAAGTCTAAGAAAATAAATACCACTATCCTGTGCATGTGCCATGGTCTCGAGTTGGGATGCCGTCGTCAGCCGTACAGGAATGGGCCTTAACCGGAAAAATGTAGTAGCACATGGCTTGAGTATTTAAAGAAATACTCAGTAAGTGACCCTACTATTGGGGTTAAATGCAACAATCACATGCAATGAGAAGATGAGACCTATCTTTCATTTCGTTTTCCCTACAGTGTTGTCCTAACGGGTAATTTTGAACGTGTATCATATACTCTACACACAGCCCATAAGTTCGAGTGTGGGCTCACTAGCTAGTTCGCACACCGCTGGTTCACTTTCCTCCCCACTTCGACCGGTACCTGAAAAAAAGAAGGAAAAATAGGGTGAGTATAAAAATATACTCAGTAAGCAACCTACTTGTAGGCTCTTAATCGCATCCAAGTTTAGGAGAGAACCACCAACTATACTCTAGACCCTAGAGTTTCAATACTCTCAGTACACAGATCGGGGAGGAAGAACTTAACCTTTGAAGCGGTATTTTAGTGTTTGAGGATGAGGTGCTCCCTCATAACTACATGTACCCCTCGTACAACCCAGCTAGAACTAGTCACTGCATGGTCAACGTCCTTCCACAGGACGGACCCATCATGTAGGCGACCTTGACCCACTCGCGTGATCAACATCTTACCATAAGATGGATCCCCATGTAGAGTAGTCGATCTACCACTGAGTAACATCAAATATAACCATGCCGATAGTAAGGTCACTTACCTGGCTAGCTTAAGTCGTTGTCACGAATATATCTTTAATTAAAGTTCGATTTCGTCCTTTGAAATCCGAGTCAACCTATATGAGCCCATGACATCAGTTTCAGGTTTGAACTCTACAACATTATTTGTCTACTTTACATTGGTTCATTGTTAAAAGTCTTGAAATGTTATATATCTATAACTATATTTTTATTAAAAATCTTATTTACCTTTCCCTCTATATTTAGTTTGTGGTTTTTAATTCTCTAATCTTCCTTTTTTTATCTGTTTCCTTTTAATTCTGTTATCATGTATTCCAAATTTCTAGTGGATCTCTGTTTCCAATTTCAAATCTTTCCTTATCTCAGTATTTCCTATTCAGAAGTTTTATTGGTCATTCTGTCTTTAATCTATTCTTTGGCTACTAATAAAAATTTAATCTAATATTACTAATCTTATGATGATTTACTAGAATCGTATAAATGAATTACATTTAGTTTCTAACTCAAAGCTAGACCATTGTAATAATTCAATGAAAATCTAATTATAATTGGTGGTGATTTCTAAAAAAAATAGGATAAAAGAAAATGAAGATTTAATATATACCTTATTGATCAGATCTATCTTCACGTAAACCTACGGTGAATCTCAACTCGGTAAAGGCCATTCTCATTTTTTGTATCTGACAATTCTTTCTGGCTTAAGGATGGGTTGAGGAGAAAAACTTGTGGGAATGGACGAGAGGTTAGTGGAGAGAAGTAGGGAAGTTGTTGTTTTTTTTTTTTTTTTTTTTTTTTTTAATTTATTTATTATTATTATTATTTTAACTATTTTTTATAATAAAAAATTATTTATTTATTTGTTTATTTATTTTTAGGCTATTACATAATACCTCCTCGAAGTCAAATTTGTAGTCAAGACAGACAACAGCTCCATATGTTAGAGTCAAATTTGTAGTCAAGACTGACAACAGCTTCATATGTCACTTCTTTAATCAACTCAAGTTATCGTCAAAGCAAGCGCATTGGCAGGAATGTGTGGCCGAATTTGACTTCCAGTTCGAACACAGGCAAGGTAAAGCAAACCAAGCTGCAGACGCTCTAAGTCGAAAGAGCGAGCATGCGACTCTGTGCATGTTAGCTCATCTACAAGCAAGTAAGTTGAGTGGAACAATACGGGAAAGTATCGAGGAACATCTAGCCAAAGGCCCGGCCGCTCAGGCCATCATGCAGTTATCCAGAGAGGGGAAGACTCGCCAGTTTTGGGTCGAAGACAATTTACTCTTCACCAAAGGAAATTGTCTCTACGTCCCCTGTTCGGGGAACTTGAGGAGACTCCTACTAAAATAATGCCACAACACACATGGGCAGGCCACAACGGATGGCAGAGAACCTATACCCTCCAAAAAGGGGTACTATTGGTCGAACCTCCACAACAATGTAATATAGTTCACAAAGACCTATCTTATCTGCCAACAAGACAAGGTTGAACGAAACAAAATTGCGGAACTACTAGAACCTCTACCAGTCCTGTCCCGACATGAACAGGAGTTCATGGTTAGCTCAGGATTAAGATCGAGTTACCTAGGTCATCGAATGAAAAGAAAATCAGTCTCAACAGTAAACGACATTATAAAGAGAGAGTGATTTTCTTCATGGTCCGATCTTATGCAATACTCATTGCATAGGACACCCCCACTCACATGTCTCCACATGTACAATTTAGTGATCACATTGTTTATATCATATACAAAAGTGGGCCACATCCATATTGTTCCCAGAATAAGGTACTCAGCCTTATCCTTATACTATAGATCATTTTGACTATATACTTTAACTTGATCCACTTTTATGTCTCTACATATAGTTAAAGTAATCATACTATAGCCAGAGTGTTCTTAGTTTATTGAATTTAGATTAATAATCGTAAGGTTCACTTTATTCAATAACAATCTTTACTGAATAAACATCAATAATAACTTTATTGAAAATAGAATATGTCTTTGTTTACAAACTATGAGTTTTAGGACATAAAACCCAACAAGTTTCTCACACAAGTTCTGTGGACCAAAATCTTGGAGGGGGCATGTAGAAATCAATCGGGAATGTGTTGACGACTTGAAGACAACTCAGATTATAGAGTTTGAAGAAATAAGATGGTTGACAGGGACTTCAACTAATTAAGTTGGGGGGAGGATGTCACAGTCATGCTTGGAAACGTAAGAAGCCTTGAGTGTAGTATTCGGACTTTGTTGCTTGGAACGTCGATTTTTCGTCAAGATGAGGGTGATAGGGAGGGAGATGGCGGTTTCTCACACAAGTTCGGTGGACCAAAATCTTGGAGGTTGCACGAAGAAATCAGTCAAGAATGTGCTGACGACTTGAAGATAGTCGGACCTCAGATTTGTAGAGTTCGAAGAAAGGGACTTCAACTAATTAAGTTGGGGGGAGGATGTCATAGGAGGATGTCACAGTCATGCTTGTATCTTAATAAGTTATGTATGAACTTTTTATTTTGAAATAATATAAATATGTCGTCTAATATGTTTTAAATTCTATTTGTTTTATTTCGTGAATATTTTGCTTGTCTGTTTAGAGTTATCAAGTCTCAATCCTTATACACGTGACCAAAGGTCTTATTCTAAGTTCTACGTGGAAGGCTCTTGTTGTTCACAGACTTGGGAGCATACGTAGCGATAACCAATGTCCGATGTTGAGGTGCTACCTTAAAGAACTCTCTCTTAGGTGGGCCTGTCCCACAGGTCATGTAGTCACCTAAGGTTGTGCTGTACATGCTTGCTTCACTGACTACCCAAAAGATCAATGCCCACCCATAGGATGGATCCATTGTGCAGGGTAATCAAATCAAACTTTCTTCTTGTGATTATCTCGATACTCTCTAGGAAGAACTAAGAGAAGAGTTCTTGCATTAAGCTCTCCCAAGTGTCCACAATACATCAACCATCTTGAATGTTGATGTACTTGGATCTCCACCAAAACTTTGCATCATCGACTAGATGAATTTTTGTCAATGTAATTTTCACTTCTTATGCTACGACATTTTTGGCTTGAAAGTTCTATTTGAGGTCAAAGATAAAGTTCTCTAGAGTCTTGGCATCTCGAACCCCATAAAAAGGCTTGGGCTATGGAACCTTTATCTAGTTGAATTGGACTACAACTTAAACTGGGGTTTGATTCTCCACTTCTCTCATGGTGAGGACTTGTCTAGTGCACAAATCCACCACTTCATCTCTAACCACTTCAAAAGCTACTCTCAAAATTTTAGATATTTTTAGACAATCTGAACGATCGCTTGTTTAGTATTGTCTAAGCCCTTGATATGTTCTTCCATCCAAGCAATAGAGCCCATCGAGCTATCCCCACTTGAGCCACTAGCACTTGTGGCATTGACTTTTGGGGCCTTGACCCTAACCATTAATACATGGACATTAGTTTCTCAAGGCAACATACCAGCTTTAGTGAAAATAAAATTTATGCGAGCTTTTAAAAGCCCCAATTCATCCGGAATTTCAGTTAGGTAGAGTAACTAATTTTTTATCTCTACCAATTGATTAGTCTGGGACTTGCCCAGTTCTTTTGCAGCAGACATATTTGTGTTCTACAATTTAAGGAGCCAACTTCACTTTGATACTACTTATCACAATCGCACTATTGTGGCAGCGGGATAGCGATTATGCGACACTTATTGTAATCCAGTGAACAAGTCATTCATGTGAAAATCACAAGTCAAATACAATTCAGACGTTTGATTGAACCTTGGCCATGTTTGAAAGAAAGTGTTTTAGAAATCTTGAGGAAGGAAATGCATTGATCTTTTTTTCTTTAAAAAAAAGTAGTATAGGCTAAAAGAAAATAAGCAACAACCACAACTTTGATAGCATATAACCTGAATAGTAAGAATTGATGACTAGTCACATACCTTATAGTACATTTTGAGGCATTTTAGCCCTGACGGGTGTAGACATGATTTTGTTGACAGGTCATACACCCCAGTACTAACACAACAATAATAATAAATGTATCTAACTTGAAAGTAAGTAAAGGGGTTTGGAATGGGCATGCAGTTGTGAACAGACACGTCATGAACAAGCATGATTGGGACATCTGACACGCGACCGTAAGCAATACGCCTTGGACAAGCATGACCGTGAGTGCCTGCAGCTTGACTTAAGCTCACCTCGGCTTGACAAGGTATGTAAGTTGTAAGGTTAGTAGGCATGATCTCACTCCTTAGGTAAATTATATGCATATGTCAATTACTGTCTTTTAAACTAATTAGGATACAATTGGTTACAATACCTAATAACTTAGGAGTCTATTGCATGATGATAGATTATGGATCCTAAAACCTGAAGTGGTACTATACGAAATGGTAGAGTAGGTAGAGCCTTGACTGAGACCGACTCTACTCAACTTCCTTATAAGGAAAGGCATGCTAAGAAAAAGTGTTGGAATAAGTACATACCATGATGCTACAATTTATGATCTAGGCATCTCAAATAAACTAGGGTAACATAAACAATGGAGAAAATGTCAGAATATCTAGGTGGTCGAGAGTGTTAAGATTTATGCCCTAAAGCCTCGTAATTAATTGTTTAATTTTAATAATAACTTTATTATCCCACATGTGATTGACATACAAGAGGATCATGTTTAAGAATATCCTAAAGGGTCTATAGTATATGGATAAAAGTTTGCCGATGCTAAACAACTAGAAGGTTCAACCACACCAAAGGTAGTTCCTTCAACATTTTTACATGAAGCTTTAGCGATGTGATTCTCGTAAGTTAGCTTTATGTCTATCAAGCTTAATCTAGTGCAATGATTTGTTGGACTACAATCAAAATTGATTGCTATTTCAGTGGCTGAAGTTCCCTTGATGTCTTTGTATGTTACTTCGCTAACTTTAACTTCAGAATCCTATTAAAATAAAGAAGAACAATGAAACTATATTCTAAAACCAAATATAAATTAGGAATTAAATAATAAGATATAAATCAAGCATAGTCTTAGATTTTCTAGATAGTATATTAGAGCAATTATCATAAAAGCTTCCTACCACTTTAAGACATCAAAGTAATAGCATCCCTAAATTATTACCTATAAAAGTAATTTAATGTACCAAAAAATAATACTAATAATTTAGCACCCATCTTAAACACAAACAAATTTCAAACAATTAAAGATAAAATAAATCAATTATTTATAAAATTTAAAATTTAAATTGTATTCATCAAATTTAAGTTTAAATATAATTAGAAAAAAATTAACAATGTATGAGATTAATGAGGAAATATACTTGACCACGACAGTAATTTTGATAAATTATGATTGGGTTTTTCACATTATTCATAATAATGTGTTGAAAATGAACTTTGGTAGCGAATCCATTGCTTGGTCTTCCCCAAGACTTAATCCTTGTGAATGTCATCCCTAAGCTCCCAATGCTACAAACACATTCAACAAAATATCAAATGTTTTCTAACCTTTAATTTCCTCACTCTAACCTAATATATGATATAACTATTTTTATCCAAAATAATTTTAAAATAATTTAAATCATTTTTCTCAGGTTCAAAATAACTTTAGAATATATTTTAACCATTCAAATTTAATTTAACGTTTAGATTATCTTCTCAAGATTAATGTGACAAATTTATTTAAACCCTTTAAAAAACATTTCTAAACATGTTCATCCTAATCTATCTCTAGTTACCTGATTCCATGTCCAGGTCCACATGTAATACTTTCAATCCACATGTTGGATGTCCATGGACCGATGGAGATGCAGTCGTCACCGTTTTCAATGTTTGAGTTGAGGATGGTCACATCTGATGATTGTCGCACATGGATGCCATCAGTGTTTGGACTATCGCCTGCAGCTAAGACATTCACTCTTGTCATATGCACGTTTTGGCACCGATTCATTACAATGCTGAACAATTGGCTGTTAATTGAAGATAATCCATTGATGTTCACATTCTTTCCATCATTTATTTGAAGACTCTATCAATTCAAAACAATCAAAAGAGATAATTAGTAAAAATTAAAAATAATTTGTAATTAATCCCTAAACCCTAATTAATCCAGTTATTTTCATTCAACTTTCCGTTAAAGAAAAATTTTCAAATTTTTTTTATATGGAGCCAACTCAAATTCTGCATACCCGGGCTACAATGGGGCAACTCTTCCTTGAGTGTTTACAATTTCATAGGGGAGTTCCTTGCCCATCAATAATACGGCCAGTGATGGAAAGCCCATTTATGTGATTAAACAAAATCTAAGAACTAGAATTAGCTAAAACTTGAATGTCCGAGGAAGCCACAAGAGTTCCATCAATGAGAACAGTAATAGCATTGTTCTTACAAGGCCCATTAAATCTCACACTTCGAACGAAGAATATACCCTCGGAAACGTAAATAGTGGCTGGTTCAGATGAGTCACAGGCCTTAGCCCATGCCGTTTGAAGCACAGGCGAGGCATCGGACTTTTCATCAGGCTTAGCTCCGAGAGTAACAATATTGAATGTTAATTCAGCAGCTGAGGCATGGTTAAAAAAAAAGTTGAAGGGAAAGAAAAACATGTAAGATTACAAGAAGAGACAAAGAAAACTTAATGATACAAGTGTTCATGATAAGCATGAGAGAGAAAAAGGAATCAAGTGATAGGAAAATAGGAGAAGTGTGGAGTGATATTTATAGGTTAATACTTACCCTTCGTGACTCTAATTTTAACTTATCAAGTAAAACTTTATTCTTGTTCTATTTAACCATTATTGTTTTTATATGGTTTAACCATTTTTAATTAGGTATATCATGTAGGTAAATTTAATGGAATCTAATCATCATTTAACTCTGTCTCGTGCTAACATTTTTAAATTTAAGTCTATCTTATAAGATAAGACACTAATTGTCATTTTAATGATTGACGGTTCCATCTCTCATTTTTAAAATTACTAAATTAAAAAAAAGTTTCTTTGTCAATATGATTTTATTTTTGTTTTAACTTAAAGAGGGATGGGAAGATTTTAAGGGAAAAAACCCTAATTTTTCCAACTAGTTATTTTTTAAAAATGGATGTTTAATCTTAATTGTTTGGGTCAACTAAAGAACTATGCAATGTAACAATATCTGTTTCATTGGCCTCTCAACCTCTTACTATATATAATAACAATTAGGTGTTTTTAGATACCAATTCTATATTGATTTTCTATTATAATAAAAATAATAAAACATTCTATAAGATAGAATTGACAAAACACTATTATATATTTTTCAGTCTTTTTATCATGTCGTTGTTAGTGATGTAATAGAAAGTTGGTGACTTTTTATTTGCAAAGGTGTCACAATTAATGAGAAGCCAAATTATTTGTCATATTTGTAACTATCCAATAAATTTATAAATCCATCATCCACAAATAATTTACAAATGTTATATTTTTCGAAGTCTTAAAGTGTATCAATGATAGAGTGATAATATGCGGTTTTTATATCTATCAACAATTTTTTTAATCATTTATAGATTTTTTTATTTTATTTATCATCGCTTAGGGATAGATCTGTATCACTATGATAGACATCTCTTTTCTCCTTTGATTAAATTGAACCCCATTATATGTTAGGTTCTCTCCTTTTATCACTTTTATTTTTGTAAAAATCATTGAACCACACTAGAAGTACTTGAAAGTTTGTAAACTAGACTTAGATCGTTTAAAATTAATGAACTAAGATCTAATTGGTGTAGAGACAACAATTCTAGGAGGGATGGAGGGAGAGAGAGATCCATGAAAAGGTAAAATAAGTGAGGGATAAGAGAGAGATATCTTATGAATACGAAGATTGGGTGCCTTAAGCAACTATTAGGACTTACATATAACACGGATAGGAAGAATTGAAAACTTGTCACATCCCCCTATAGTACATTTTGAGGCATTTTGATCCTCGTAGGTATAAACATGATTTTGGTGAACGGTCATACACCTTCGAATTGACATCATAGAAATGATAAAGACCTAACTCCGTGAAAACAAGTAAAAGGGGTTTGGAACGAGCATGAGACCACAGACAACACGCCTTGGACAAACATGACAGTGACATCAAGAATGCGACTACAGTTAACAGACCTTTGACGAGCATGCTTGTGATATTCTCCTCCACTAAATTGGTTGACGTCTTTATCAACTAACTCTTCAAGAACAAAGCAATGTAGAAGGAGGCTGAATTTAGCTCTCTCGAAGTGTTTCCAACTGATCTCAGCGTTGTGATATCTCTTCCGATCTACCAAGAAATTTTGTAAGTCTTTTCTTGATCTATTGATTTGTCGTATCTTTCAACCGAACTCTCTTCTACTTTCTTCGTAATGAGATTCTTCATCATGGCAGGAGGTCGTGTTGCTGCATTGTTATTGGTATCTTCTTGATTAGGATACGTTTTAAGTTTATGACATGGATAACATAACTAGTCCTCATCCATGGGAGCCATCGGTTCCTATATGATGCTCCCATGGATGAGTTAACCAAAAGTTTCTAGTATGAATTCAGTAGTCGATATCATCTTCACCCTTTTGTTTATCGGGTATGGATTTGAATGATAGTGTGGTTTGACCTCGTAACCACTAAGCTTTTTGTTTGGGGCATGAAAATGACCTTCCCTTTAAGAAAAAAAAAATCTATCCCTAACACGGCATTGAAATCATTCATCTTGATTATCATAAAATCGGTTTGCTCAATCCAAGTCTCCAATTTGATCGAAGTTCTCTTTGCAACTTTTGATATAGGTAAGGCTACAAAATTACAAAATTGACAGTTTCATCGTTCCAGTGTCTTGATGCTAGAAAGTGTTCAAGTGTTTCTCTTTGGTCTCTATCATGAAGTTGTGGATGACTCTAGAATTGATCATTCTACTCTTGGCCAATCTATAGTTAACCAAGACCTCAATGTACATAAGACCTCATTTTATTGGCTCTATTGTCTCTCCCACTCTCTTTCGAAAAGCAAATAGTACTTCAAGGTCCCCAATGCAGGGGTTTTTGACGCTTTGACTTGGAAGGCATGGAGAGCTACCCTTTGTGGGTATTCAAATTCTCGATAGGCCACCTTGAATATGAAGAAAACGAGGGCCCTTATTTGTAGCTTTTTTGGTCATGAAGTCTATCATGAATATCTACCTCTCTTTTGGAAGAATTCATAGTCTCATCCTCGAGCTTCAAGTCTACCACCTCCCCTTATTAGGGTTTATGTCCTAATAAACTGATAAGCCCATTTTTAAAAATTTAGATTTGTCCTAATTGATAAGAATCACGATGTTCCAAATGGACATATTGTCAAGAAGATTAAATGCAAAGAGCTCAATTGATTTCAACCTGTTGCATTAGCCACTCAAGCACATTAAATGTTAGAAAGAACTATTTTTAATTTTATAAATTATGTAAAAGTCAAATGGTCAATTTTACTTATTCTTTTGTGGATATTAAAGGAGATCGGGAATAAATACACACAATATGTTATGTAAAATTCAGATTTGTGGATGAATGTAATTCAGATCTCAAATTGAGACGTTTCTCTTAGAAATCTGAGCATCATATTTGCCATTTCTAACTTTCAAGCAATTTTTGTGGTCGAATTGCACCCGAGACATTCAATCAAGTCTTGATCAAGTTTGATTGTGAAGTGACTCAATTTAGAACAAGGTTTCCAAATCTTGCTTCTAGATCTTCGATCATAAAAGGTAATCTAATTCTAGTCTTATCTCTTGGTTCATCCAAATTTCGTATAAGAAGGTGTTAATTACTTTGGTTCAAGGGTTCTTGCTTCAACAAAAGATCGGATCATTGGGCTGGGGATTAGGGTTGCCTTATCAATGTGGTATCAGAGCCTAGGTTTACATTTGTGTGGCCGACTATTTTATCCTTCATTTCTACTATTATTTATCTTTTCTTTAAATCTATCCCTTTATTTTATTGCTGTCATTTCCGCAATTATTCATCAACTTTTCACTTTGTTCTCATGTTCTTCCTAAAGATCACGTTGAGATCTTGAAAAAAAAAAATCTTATCATATTTGCTCTGATTGTGATTATAAATGATCTTTATCATTTTTTTAGATCATTTGCATGTTTATTTGAAGATCAAATAAACTTCCTTTCACATATTTTTCTTAATCCATCTAAATCTACGCTTGAAGATAACTTTTAAATTTCCCGAATTCTGTAAAAAAGAGAGTTAGATCGTTCTTAAAATCTTCACGTCCTTTCTTTTTGAAATTATTTTTTAAATTTTTTTGTGCAATTCTATCCAAAAATATCTTCGTGTCCCTTATTTGTTTGTTCACGTCTTGTTTTATTTGTTGTTATTTCATAATTAACTTATCTTGATTGCCTTGAATAGCTTGCTACTATCAGAATTGTTTTACCCATATATTAGCCTACATTGATCATAATTTAGTCACTTTTCCAAACAGCCTACCTTTGTGTGTATAAACACGAGTGTCCCTGAGTGTAAAATCAATGAGTTGAGTGTTTGAAGTCCTAAACATATTTCACTACTATTTGTACAATCATGAACCAAGACGAGGAAAATGGAGGGGAGATCAATGATCTAGTTGAAGAAGTTCAGAAGAATGAGAAGAAACTGGAAGAAGAGATTCATTTGGCACTTATAACAAGAAGACTTGTTAAAACTCAAGTTACGGAGAAAGATGTTGATGATCAAAGAGACAACCTGTTCCACACGCAGTGTTTAGTCAAGGGGACTACTTGTAGTCTTGTCATTGATAGTGGAAGTTGCACCAATGTTGTAAGTACCATGTTGATCAAAAGGTTGCAAATTCAACCCCAAGATCATCCTAAACTTTACAAGCTCCAATGACTCAATGATAGTGGAATAATGAAGGTAGTTTTTACTTTGGGAAAATATAAAGATGAAGTTATTTGTGATGTGTTACCAATGCAAGCTGGAGATATATTGCTTGGCCGACCATGGCTATTTGAATAGGTATTCTTTTGTAAAAGATGGTAGAAAAACCACTCTTGTACTTTTGAGTTCTGAAAATGTATTTGCTGATCAATTAAAGTTGGAGGAAAGAAAGAAAAAGTTGGAGGAAAAAAAGAAAGAGTTTGAGGAAAAAAAGTTAAAAAGAAAAACAAGAATTGAGTGAAAAAATAGAGAAAAATAAAAAAGAAAGAAAGAATAATGAAAAAAGAGATGAAATTGAAGAAAAAATGAAGAGAGAAAGAGTTATTTGGCTACCGTTGTAGAGGTGAGAAGGTTTTCACAAAAATCGATCTTTGTACTTATGTACAATGGAGGATTTTTTGTCTCTAACTATAACAACTTGAATTTGCCTAATGTTTTCAATCTCTTTTATAGGAATTTGAAGACATGTTTCAAGATAAAGAAATACCTTCCATTAGAGGTACTAAACATAAAATAGACTTCATTCCAAGGACTGTCAATCCTTATAAGTCAGCTTATCGAGTCAATCCAACCGAGACCAAAGAAATTCAAAGGCAAGTGGAGGAGCTCATGGAGAAGGGCTATGTATGAGAAAGTTTGAGTCCATGTTCTATACGAGACTTATTGGTGCCAAAGAAAGATGAAACTTGGCGCATATGCATGGATAATAGAGCCATCAACAAAAACACGGTAAAGTATCGACATCCTATTCCTAGGTTAGACGATATGCTTAATTTATTGCATGATTCGTGTCTATTTATAAAAATTATTTTGAAATTTGGATATCATCAAATTAGAATGCACGTAGGAGATGAATGGAAAACAACTTTCAATATTAAGTTTGGATTGTATGAATGGGTTGTTGTGCCTTTTAGGTTAACTAATGCTCCTAGTACACCTATGCGCTTAATATATAATGTTTTGAGAAAATATCTGAGAAAACATGTAGTTGTTTATATTGATGATATTATATTTTATTTGAAGATTTTGCTTGAGGATGTGGAGTATGTGGGTATGTGGAGCATGTTAAATTAGTTTTTATTACACATAGAAAAAGGGAAATTTAATTTTAATAAGGGTAGTTTTTGCCTGGAAAAAGTTCACTCTATTAACTCCATAGTTGGTAAAAGTAAAGTAGCATTAGATAGAGAAAGTTAAATTCATTATGGATTTGCCAACACCAAAAAGTGCATGTAAAGTTCGGAGTTTTCATGAGTTGGCTAACCTCTATAAGAGATTTATAAATGATTTTAGAACCATAACTAAACTATTGAATGACTTAGTGAAAGAGAATGTTGTTTTTAAATGGGGAGAAATGTAAGAGAATGCATTCAATTTTCTTAGGAAGAACTTAATCAATGCATCATTATTTGTTTTATCTAGCTTTTATAAAAATTTTGAAATTGGATGTGATGCATGTGGTTTGATCATAAGTGTTGTTTTAATTCAAGATGAAAAGTCGTGTATTTTAGTGAAAAACTAAATGGGGCAACATTGAAAAACCCTACCTATGATAAAGAATTGTTTGTAGTTCATATATTGCATGTGCAGCAACACTACTTATGGCCTAGAGAATTTGTGATCCACTTTGATCATGAAAACTTGAAGAAATCCACTTTGATCATGAAAACTTGAAGTATGTGAAGGGTCAAAACAAACTGAACCGTAGACATGCAAATTGGGTGGAATTTATTGAAACATTTTCGTATGTCATCAAGTATAAGCAAGGTAAGGATAATATGGTAGCTCATGTGTTATCTAAAAGGTACGATCTCTTTACTTCCCTTACTACAAAAATTCTTGGACTAGAGTATATTACCGAGTTATATAGAGATGATCAAGATTTTAGAACTATTTATGCATCTTGTCTTCCAAAGAAAGCTATGGAGGATTATTATTTATTTCATAAATTTTTTATGCTTTGTATTCCTAAACGCTCTATAAAAGATTTGCTTTTGAGAGAAGCACATGGGGGTGCCTTAATGGGACATCTCAGGATTAATAAAGTTTATAAGATATTGCATAAACATTTCTTTCGGCCGAAGATGAAGCACGATGTCCATAAATTTTGTGGCAAATTTTTTAAACGCAAAGAGACTAAATGTACAATCATTTGAATGTGCCTAACAAACCTTGTACTAATATATCTATGAAATTTGTTCTTGGTTGCATGCTGCTCATTTATTTTATGGATTTAATACACTTTATGAGATTTATTTTATGAATTTAATACACTTTATGAAACATTTCAAAATGAGGTGAAGGAAAGAATGTGATGATTTCAAACCTGTATCATTAGCGTCGATTCCTTAAGTTTCACTGCAAATTTTGTGATAGAAGGGGACATACAGAAGATCAATGTCAACAGAAAAATAATTCTAGAAGGGCAGTACAAATCAATCAATGCAACAATCGAGGATATCGATCATCTGCAAATATGGCCGATGTTTCTCAGTTGAATATAGAAGAACAGTCACCTAATTTCATCCCAAATTTTTCTTCTAAGCAATTACAATAGATTGTACAAGCCTTATCTGCACTCAATCATCGTCCTTTTGGTAATTCTGATAATAACATCAATGTTGCAGGTTATTTTCTAGTACCTGCATTATCTATTAACTCTACGAGTTATAATCCATGGATTCTCGATAGTGGAGCTATAGATCATATAGTATCCAAAGCTTCTGTTATGATTGAACCAAAGGCTACCACCATACCTACAATAAATTTGCCTAATGGAGGGACAACACATGTGTCACATACTAGAAATGTTTCTTTTAATCATGACCTTAAATTAAACAATGTTTTATGTGTGCCTTCATTCAATTTAAACCTAATGTCCATCAGCAAACTTACTAATGACTTAAAATGTTATGTGATCTTTTATTCTGATTCTTGTGTTATGCAGGACTTAGCTACGGGGAAGATGATTGGCTCGGGTAAACAATTCAGAGGTCTCTATCATATTTCTTCATCTACAATCAAATCTTCAGCAAATCAAGTATCTCAGTCATCTGATTTGTGACATTTACACCTAGGTCATTCTTCTCCTTCTCGTTTTAAATTTCTAGCTGATCAATTGCATCTTAATAATGCTACTCTTTCTCATAATTGTAGTATTTGCCCATTAGCAAAACAAACTAGGTTGTCTTTTCCAAAAAGTTCAATAACAACTCATTCTGCCTTCGATCGGTTACATTTTGATGTTTGGGGATCACATAAAATTCTAACCCATTCTAGTTTGTGTTTTTTTCTCACTGTTGTTGATGATTTTACTCGATGTACTTGGATTTTTCTTATGCAACACAAATAAGATATAACAACCCGAAATTTTCTACTTAATTTAAGGTCGCCACTTATACGTACCATAAACATTGAATGCGGAAGACTTCTTTTAAATTTCATAAAACATAACCTTTATCTTAAAACACAACCATGGACTTACGTGTCTCGAAAATATTTGAAAATGACACAACAAAGGACTAAATAAAATGAATAAGAGTTTAAGTTAAAAACATTCTAGTCTAGCCTAAGTCTAAGAAAATAAATACCACTACCTTATGCATGTGCCATGGTCTCGAGTTGCGATGTCGTCGTCAGCCGGACAGGAATGCCTTGACTTAACCTGAAAAAATGTAGTAGCATATGGCTTGAGTATTTAAAGAAATACTCAGTAAGTGACCCCATTATTGGTGTTAAATGCAACAATCACATGCAATGAAATGATGGGACCTATCTTTCGTTTCGTTTCATTTCGTTTCTACGATGCTGTCCTAACGAGTAATTTTGGACGTGTACCATATACTCTACACATAACCCATACGTGCGAGTATGGGCCCACCAGCTAGTTCGTACACCAGCTAGTTTGCACATCGTTACATTTCGTTTTGTGCATCCTTCTCGTATCCTATCTCAAACATATCATTGAACACATCGTACCGTAATTATTATCAAACTATTCACATATTATATCATATACATAACAAATAAGAAGCGTATCAATCCATAGACAATTCACACATATCAATATATATGACACGTGCAGAACCACGGGGTACGCGTCAACAGCAAATATAACCATGCCGATAGTAAGGTCACTTACCTGGTTAGCTTGGGTTGATGTTCCGTTATTATCCTTAATGAAAGTCCATTGAAATCCAAGTCAACCTATGTGAGCCCATAACATCAGTTTTAAGTTTGAATTTCTACAAAATTGTTTCTTTAATTTATGTTGATCTATGTGTTATACTTCATGCGAATGTTAGAGTCTTTGCTTGAGTTAGGTCTTGAAATTTTATATATGTTTTTTTATAGTATTATTTTCATTCAAACCATTTAATACCCATTAAAATTTTTCCAATATTCTATTTTTTCTTACGGTGTTTAATACCCTTTTAACATTTTACCGATAACTTCGAATATATTCACAATCTTCCTTCCCTATCTCTTACTGTGTTTCCCTTCTTTTGATTATCTCTCTTTGTTTGAGGATGACTTTTAATATCATTAAATAAAATAAAAGGAAAACTACTGACCTCTTCAAATGCAATATCTCTTTCTAGCAAAATATCTTTTACTAGCAAAACTAAATCTTGAACCATTTTGTGTTTGTTTTTGAAGGAGAGAAGAAATTGTGTTAAATCTGTTTGAACCTTTTTTTTATATTTTTGTTGGTTACCTTTTCAATTAGATTAACAATTACTTTTGGCCAATTTAATCCGCTCATGATGTATCTTTCTCCCATGTAAATCTCGATCATCTCTATAAACCCATCTCCTATAAATTTGATGTGAGGCATTTCTATTTTCTCAAAATCTGTCATTTTTCATTTCTGTTTCATTTTGGAGGAACTGTGAGATGTGTTGAGGAGAGATTATTGGGGAAAGTGACTACAATTAGTGGGGAGGAACGAGGGAATAATTGTTTTTATTTTCTTATTTATTAATTTATTATTATTATTATTATTTTACATAATAATATTTTTGTTTATAATATTTTATTTATTTGTTTATTTATTTATTTTTTGGGCTGTTACATAATAAGTACACCATTTGTTAGTAAACTTTGTTAAATTCATTCCAACTCAATTTCATACTACTAAGATATTAGATTAGACAATGGAACTGAGTTTCTATCTTTGCAACCATTTTTTACTTCTTGTGGCATTGAATTTCAGCGCACTTGTGTTTATACTCCACAACAAAATGAAGTCTAGAATGTAAGCATCGTCATATCCTAAATGTAGCTAGGTCTCTTCTTTTTTAGTCACAAGTTCCACTTAATTTTTGGGGAGAATGCATTTTAACTACTGTTTATCTTATAAATAGTGTTGGCTTTTTGGCCCTTGATCTCACTTTAGTTAATTTCAATCAATTAATTGATTGATGTTTTGATGATAACAAACCTACTTTTAATTATTAACTACTTTCAGTATTTTGAACTGTCCACAATATAAGGTCGGGAATAACGATTACAACGAATTTTCAATTACTCAAATTAGAATTAAAACGAAGAAATTAGAGTCGAGGCAACATACCCGACGTGATGATGTGGCAGCAAAATCAAAATGATGGACAAATCAAAATATATCAAAGTATGACATTTATAATGTTGGAACAGTAACAAATGGTGGAGCTTTTCTTATTATTATATTTCTAAATAAAATTATTTTTACAAAATATAAATTTGAATCTAACCGTTACTCACATCGATTTTTATTATTAATATTTTATATTATTATATTATTATATTTTGAAATTTGTGTACTTACTCACATAGTTTTTATTATTATTATATTATTATAATTATAATAAATTTAAAATTTTCATTTCATCTTACTCACATAACTTTTTATTATTATTATATTAAAATTTTTAAATAAATGAATTTAGAAAATTTTCTTATTTATTTACTTTTAAACTCCTCCTTCCATTATTCCTAACACAATACCATGGTCAATATTAATTCCTACATTTTGCCATTTTTCTCCTCTATATAAACTCATCTTCCCCCACATTTTAAAATACACAAGTTACATACATTCTTCAATCCTCATTTGTTCAAAGTCTCAATTATTTGTTGCTTTCTCCAACCTTACAAGTTTATTTCTCTTCATCTTATTCTTGAGAGGGATTATTATTGTATTGAGGAAATAGTTGTGAGTGTCCCAAATTGTAAATCTACTCTTTGAGAGAGTTGTGGTGTGTTATTATCAAACTCAAATACTTGTATCGGTTTGATCCTGCACCGTGGAAAAGATTGAGTTTGCTCTTGAACTCGTAAAAAGAGCGGTCTAGCGGTTTGGCTTTGATCCGAGGAAAGAGTCGAGAAAGTTCTTTATTCAAAATTCCCAAGAGGCGCTTGGGGAGTGGAGTAGGTCGAGTTTAACCGAACCACTATAAAACTACGGTGTCATTTTCTCTAACTCTTTCCTATTTAATTTCAAAATTATTATTGTGATTTATTGCAGGTTCTACTTGATTATTGTTTTAACTTCAATTATTTTGATCTAGTAATTATCATCTTCTACTTATTTGTAAAAAGTTTCAGCATTAGAAAAATTAATCACTTTAAACACTTTTATCGTTAAAACCCTATTCATCCCCCTCTAGGGTTGTCATACCGATCCAACAAATAGAACACCATCACCATTGTTATCTAACAAGACACCCTTTGAAGTACTCTACAAACGACCACCTACATTTCACCATCTTAAAGTTTTTGGTTGCAAGTGTTATGCAACTCTAGTACATCCTAAGCAAAAATTTGAACCTCGAGCAATTCCTTGTGTTTTCATAGGATATCCTTGTGGTCACAAATGTTACAAGTTGTATGACATGCAATCTAAAAAATTCTTTATCAGTCATGATGTTAAATTTTGTGGAGATGATTTTCCTTTTTCATCAGCTTCACAAACTTTGACATTAACTCCTTCAACTCTCATTTTACCATTTCATGATCCATTCTACTCAAACATCCATTATGATCCTTCTATTCCTTCGTCGTCTCCTCCGAATTCTATTCCTTCTCCAAATTCATTAGTTATAGATTCACTAGATTCACCCACTAAATCTAATCTTATTCCACCTGATACATCAGTTCCACTTCGACGTTCTACTCGTACCAAACAACCTCCAACTTATTATAATGATTATGAGATGTCTTTTGGAGCCAATCATTTAACCTCTAGCTCAAGTCCCAACACTGGCACCAGGTATCCGCTTCATCATTACCTTTCATTCTCTCATTTTTATCCTACACAACGTGCTTTTCTAGCTCTTATTATAGCCCAGACAGAACCTAAAATCTATGATGAGGCAGTTGGCAACCCATTATGGTAGCAGGCTATGAATGATGAAATTGTAGCTTTGGAACGTAATCATACTTGGTCTCTCGTTCCCCTACCACCTGGCCATAAACCTATTGACTGTCGTTGGGTGTACAAGATTAAACACAACTCTGATGGTTATGTTGAACGTTATAAAGCTCGACTGGTAGCAAAGGGATACACTTAGGTTGAAGGTGTTGATTACAATGAGACATTTTCTCCTACAATGAAACTTACTACACTTCGTTGCTTACTCACTATTGCCGCTGCTCGAAAATGATTCAGTCATCAATTGGATGTTCAAAATGCCTTTCTCCATGGTAATCTAAACGAGGAAGTCTATATATCTTTACCACCAGGTATTCGCCGACAAGGGGAGAATACAGTATGTCGGCTTCATAAATCTCTTTATGGTTTAAAACAGGCTTCTCGCAATTGGTTCTCCATATTCTCTACCACTATACAAAATGCAGGCTACACTCAGTCCAAAGCAGATTACTCTTTATTTACCAAGAGTAAAGGTACTTCTTTCACTACAGCTCTTATATATATTGATGATATTCTGTTGACAGACAATGATCTCAAAGAAATTCAACATCTCAAGACTAGTTTACTCGAAAAATTCCTTATCAAAGATTTAAGGAATTTGAAATATTTCCTAGGTATTGAATTTTCTAGGTCTAGAAAAGGAATCTTTATGTCTCAAAGGAAGTATGCTCTAGACATTCTTCAAGACACAGGTCTTACAGGGGCACGTCCAGAAAAATTTCCTATGGAAAAAAATCTAAAACATTCTTCAATAGAAGGAGAAAAGTTGATTGATCCAAGTAAATATAGATGGTTGGTTGAGAGATTAATATATTTAACTGTTGTTAGGTCTGACATAGTGTATTTAGGTCGTATGCTTAGTCAATTTATGCATGAACCAAGAAAACCACATTGGGAGGCAGCTCTTCGAGTTCTGAGATATATCAAAGGTACTCCTGGTCAAGGACTTCTACTACCATCTGAAAATAACTTGAGATTACAAGCATATTGCGATTCAGACTGGGGTGGTTGTCGAATTTCCTGACGGTCTATTTCTGGGTTCTGCATTTTCCTTGGAAATCCAATTATTTCTTGGAAGTCTAAAAAACAAACCAATTTGTCCAGATCATCAGCAGAAGTCGAGTATCGAGCTATGACAAATACTTTTTTAGAGTTAACTTGGTTAAGATACATTCTCCAAGACTTAAAAGTTTCACTGTCCGAACCAGCATTATTATACTGTGATAATCAAGCAGCATTACACATAGCAGCCAATCTAGTTTTTCACAAACGTACGAAACATAATGAAATAGATTGTCATATAGTTCGAGAAAAATTACAAGCTAGAATCATCAAACCGTGTTATGTTTTGACTAAAATGCAATTGGCAGATATTTTCACTAAAGCTTTAGGAAGACATCAATTTGATTTTTTGAAAGACAAGTTGGTGTGATTGACATACACTCTCCAACTTGAGGGGGAGTATTGAGATATAATATTTAGAGTATATATTATTTATAGAATATATCTTAGATATTATATCTTAATATTCTTTATTTATGATTTGATTTACAATATATTTTATTTTATTCTCCGTATTTAATTATTTTATATTTTCCTCATTTGTACGTATGAGTTGCTAGCTTGTATCCTATTTGAAGGATATCAATATCAATGAGAATACATACCTTCCCAATTCTATTTCTATTTATTATTCTTAACACAACAATATGAAAATCGTACGTCATAGACAATTCAAATGTTTGATCAAGCCTTGGTCATGTTTGAAAGAAAGTGTTTTAGAAAATGTAAGCGAGAAAATGCATAGAATTTTTAGAATTTTTTTTTTTGGAAGAAAACAATGTTATATACTAAAAGAAAATAAGTAACAATTACAACTTAGATAACATACAACCCGAGTAGGAAGAATTGACGACTAGTTTCATCAGACTATAGTACATTTTGGAGCATTTTATCCCTAACGAGTGTAGACATGATTTTGTTGACAGGTCATGTCCTCAATACTAACACAACAAGAATAGTAAGTGCCTATCTAACATGAAAGCAAGTAAAGAGGTTTGGAACTGGCATGTGGTCGTGGACAATACGTTCTGGAAAAGTATCATTGGAACATCTGACACGCGATCGTAAACAACACGCCTTGGGCAAGCATGACCGTGACACCTTGCAACTTGACTTAAGCTCACCTCGCCTTGACAAGGTGTGTAAGTTGTAAGGTTAGTAGCCATGATCTTACTCCTTATGTGAATTATTTGCATATGTTAGTTACGTCTTATGATCCAACTAGGTTAAAATTGGTTACAATACCTAATAACTTAGATTATGTTGCATGATAATAGATTATGTACCCTAAAACCTAAAGTGGTACTTGACGAGGTGGTAGAGCAAGTAGAGCCTTGACTGAGATCGACCCTTCTCAAATTCCGTATAAGGAAAGGCACACTAAGAACAAGTGTTGGAATAAGTGGGTACCATGACACTACAATCTATGATCTAGGCCACTAAGGTAAACTAGGGTAACATAAAATGTGGGGACAATATCAGAATATCTTGGACATGGAGAGTAAAGAGATTTATGCCATGAAGCCTTGTAACTAATTGTTTAATTTTAACAATAAATTTGATTATTTTATTTAAAATTTAATATTATCCATGGTATGAAAAGTCCTAGATCATTGATGTAATCTTAAACAATATATGATTGACATACAACAGGAGCATGTTTAAGAATAACCTAAAGGGTCTTATATGGGTAAGGTTTGGTCCCTCATTCTGATAACATAATTGATATGGCTCAGTTTATAATTGTTACAAATGATTATACCTAAATCGTTTATGTTGACACGTGTGAGTGGGTGTATCCTATACTGCAAAGAGTTTGTATAAGATCGGACCACAAAAATATTTTATCTCTCTCTACAAATTGATTAATCGAGAAAATTAATATTTTATAGGATGACCATATGCGACTCAATCTTAATCCTAAGTGTATCCTATACTCTCTCACCGACCCTAGAGACTTGGTTAATGGTTGGATCATAAATAAATTGTTCATGAGAGAGTTAGTGGCACTTAAGGCATAAGATATTACAAATAACTTGTGATGGCGTGTAATGGTTATATCAATGATCAAAACTTGTTCTACAATATATAAGATCGGAATAATAGGTCTACAATGGGGTCAAAACTTGTTCTACCATATATAAGATTGCAACAATAGGTCTACAATGGAGTGACCTATAGTTAATGAACAAAGTTGATTAATTAAAAAATATATCTAATTAATTTATATCATTGCAACTTATAATCAATAGGTCATAAGGTTCATTTGCTAGCTCATAGTAACTTTAAAAGGATTAATTTAGTTGAAGGAAAATTTCAAAGAAGAAAAAAGTATTTAACTTGATATTTAACATATTAGATAAATTAAATATAAAAAGAGAAAAATATATTTAGCTGGAAGGGTTTAAATAAATATATTAAATAAAAAGGAAGAAAAATACATTTAATTTAATGGGTTCAAATAAGAGAAAAATATATTTATTGTTTTTGATATATTAAATATTAAAATAATCCATGTATATAGATACTGGAATGAAAATATATATTTGAAATTTAAACGAGATTTAAATTAGTTAAATATGTATTGGAATATCTTATGAAATTTAAATATGATTTGGGGAAGATATTATATCCTATTGTATTAGATATTCAAATATATTATTTGGTAAATATTCTCAAATCACTATAGAGAAGACTCTGGCGTTGAGCCAAAAAGTATCCCACCCTTTCTCCATTCGAGAATTCTCTATAAAAATCTCCTTCTCTCGTTCTTGCGGATTTTCTTTCTTGAAGCTCCCACAAGCCTTGATTTTCTGTTCGATTCCTAGCAATGAATACTTTGTAGAGGAGATTCAACTATTGGAGAAGTTGGAGAAAGTAGATTAAAGATCTGCTAGAACATTCTCCCTATTTCTTTAAAGATCAACAATGTGCCCCTCTTGATCACATAGATAACACCCTCAGGTACCAGCCATGCAGCTTCCATGGTGCAATCTTCTACAGATCCTGCACCCTACTTCTCTCCTTCCTATAGCCCCCTCTTGATTTCTGGAGTTTATGTTAGTTCATCGGAGAAGGTACCTCTCATCTTGTCTTGGGGCAGGCCTGTTGTTATAACGGGGCCTACGTTTCAGTGGTTGACGGTCTGAGTCCCCTGAATTATGTGGATGCTTATGTCCAATTGTCTCGGGCTTCATCATAGGTCTTTGGGTCAATAGCTTCCACTGTGCAACGGATCTTTGGTTCTAGGCCCGGTACAAACTTTTCTATCATCTTTTGCTTTGTGTCCACTAAGGATGGTGAAAATCTCTTCAACCTCATGAATTCTCTGTCATATTTCTCTACTGTAAGTCCGCCCTGTACCAGATGAGCGAACTCTTGCTGTCTCTTGAACCTTTCTGCCTTTGGATATTATTTTTTAAGAAAAGCTTCCTTAAATCGTTCCCACTCCATTGCTCCTCCTTCTGGGTTCAAACTTTTCTTGTTATCCCTCCACCACACCCCTGCGTCCTTTTATAAGACGAATGTCGCGCAAGCAACCTTTTGTTTATATGGGCACTTCACCGATTCAAATATGATTTCTACCGCTGAAATCCACATTTGAGCCTCTATTGGATCCTTTGAGGTATCGGTGAATGGTCGAGGGTCATATCTCTTGATGTCCTTCAACCAATTTTTCCCTCTGGTAGGTTGTAGAGGGTTAGCCGAGACATTTGCCTGAGCATTGGCCTGTTGATTGGCTTGTTGAGTGACTATTAAGGTGTGGATTAGGCTTGGAGTGACTCCCACATCAATCTAGTGGTAGCGTCCATTCCAGCTGCTGGGGGCATAGCCTCAGGTGGTGGTGGTGCTTGTGGTGGCAACACAAAGGGTTGGGGCGCAACTGGCGGCGACATAGCTGCGTTTGACCTAGTCTCTAATCCTTCTGGAGGTGAGCTCTCTTCAACCTAACCAGCACGTGTGGCTATTTTAAAAATAGTGAGTGATAGAAGAAAACATGACAATATTTCATATGGTCTTGATCATTGGTTCATAATGTGAGATCCATATAGAGTCTCATGGAGATTTTTGGATTATCTCCCTATGGAAGTTATTTGCATGGGTCAACATCAAGATGAACTTGTAAAAAAGACTCGACCTATCGTACAATGATACTTATAGATGATATCCTTGACCAAATGAATGGTTACTCAAACAACGGTAGAAACAAGAACTATTCTAGTATAATATTTCATTGAGATTTTCTTTATTGAGCAAGAACACTTAACCTATGTATGACTGCCATTGTTTTAACTCACAAAATACCATAATGTAAAAGAAAATTTATTGGGTTTCAAATTTTGTCAAAGTTGTTTAACTATTATGATAGAATTGGTGGAATAATTTATAAGTCTTTTCTAGCTACCTGATGCCATGTCCAGGTCCACATGTAATATTTTCCATCCACAAGTTGGAAGTCCCTGGACCAATTGAGAAGCAGTCGTCACCAGTGCTGATGTTCGAGTTGAGGATGCTCACATTTGATGATTGTTGCACATGTGCCATCAGTGTTTGGACTATCGCCTGCAGACGAGACATCACTCCAGTCATATGCACGTTTTGGCACCCATCCACCACAATGTTGAACATTTGACTGCTAATTGAAGATAAACCCCAAATGTTTATGTTTTTTGTATTGTTGATTTGAAGACTCTGTCGATTCAAAATAATCAAACACAAGAATTAGTGAAAATTTAAATTAATATAGCTAATCGATTCCATTTACTTTCAAATTTTAGCTAAAGAAAAAAATTTCAATTTTTGTTCTCTATCTAGTCAACTCAAATTTTCCTTGCCCAGGCTCCATTAGGGCAACTCTTCCCTGAGCGTTTACAATCTCATAAGGTAGTTCCTTGCCCATCAATAACACCATAAGCAATGGAAAGCCCATTTATGTGATTAAACTCAAGCCAAGATTTAGTTCTAGCTAGAACTTGAATGTCCGAGGAAGCCACAAGAGTTCCATCAATGAGAAGAGTAATAGCATTGTTTTTACAAGGTCCATTAAAGCTCACACTTCGAACATAGAATATTCCCTTTGGAACGTAAATAGTGGTAGGTTTAGATGAGTCACAGGCCCTAGCCCATGTTGTTTAAAGCACAAATGAGACATTGATCTTTCCGTCTTTCCGTCGGACTTGGCTCCTAGACTAACAATATTGAATGTTAATCCAACTGCCAAAGCATGGTTAAAAAACAAAAGTAGAAGAGAAAGAAAAACATGTAAGGTTCCAAGAAGAGCTATAAAAAAAACTTAATGATATAAGTATTTGTAAAGCGCCTTAGAGAGAAAATGGAAGTGATGAGAAAATGAAAGAGTCGTGGAATGATATTTATAGGTTAATGCTTACCTTTCAACTCTCAACGATTTTTAATCGAAATGTATTTAAGTATATAATACGCTAATTGTTATTTTAATTTTAATGATTGATAGTTCAATTTTTAATCAACTCTCAACGCTTTTATCTTATCGCTATCCATCCCAATCTGTCCATAACTGATGACATGTCCGAGGAAGTTGATGTATGTCTGTGGGAAAGCACATTTTTCTTTCTTGACGTACAACTGATTATGCCGCAGCTTGTCAAATAACAGCTTCAAGTGTACCTTGTGTTCCTCTAGGGTTGTGCTGTATTCAACTATGTCATCGAGGTATACTATGACAAACTGATCCAAGTATTCATAGAAAACCTAGCTCATTAACGTGCAAAACATAGCTGGGGCGTTTGTCATGCCAAAGGGCATCACCAGGAACTCGAAGGCCCCATATCTTGTCACGCACGTCGTCTTTGAATCGTCCCCCTCGGCGATACGTACTTGGTAGTACCTTGATCGTAAGTCCAACTTCGTGAAGTATTTGACCCCGTGAAGTTGGTCGAACAAGTCGGATATTATCGACAGTGGGTACTTGCGTACCGTCACCTTGTTTAAGGCTCTATAATCTATGCACAGACGCAACGTCCCATTCTTCTTTTTCTGAAATAGTATTGGGGCTCCGTAAGGTGCTTTTTCCTGGTGGATGAATACTGCCGTCAACAACTCATCTAGTTGTTTCCTCAATTCGGCTAGCTCAGGGGGAGTCATCCGATATGCGTTCTTCGCTGGGGGTTTAACCTCGGGAAGAAGTTCAATTTCGTGATCAATGCCTCGAGGGGGTGGCAATGTTTGTGGCAGGCTCTCGAGCATTATGTTAGCGTAACTGTCTAGTACCTCCTTGATTTCGTCTGGGATAGTTTCCTCAGTAGTCACTTCTTCCATCAGTGGTATAGTCATAGATGTAGGTTCCTCTTGTGCGAGCCCTATTTTCAATTGTATGGCCGAGATCATTTTAAGATTACTTGGATGCTTGATGCTTGATGCTTGATGCTTGCAGGTATTACTGTGAGATTGCGATCAGTGATCACCAAGCATTTTACCAGTGGCATTGGGATAACTTTGTGTTCTAGAAGAAACTCCATCCCAAGTACCACGTCAAAGTCGTCCATGCAAACTACGACAAGGTTCAACTCTCCTGTCCAAGTTCCTAATTTGAAGGGGACTCTTTTGGAAACTCCCACAATAGGCAAGGCCTCAGAGTTGACAACTTTCATTTTTCCAAGGTCCTTTCCTATGGTAAGTCCCAATCTTTGGGCTTCTTGATCGGCGATAAATTTGTGAGTCGCTCCTGAGTCTATCAAAGTGCTCTTGATCGGTCGAGAGTTTATTGTTGCATCTACAAACATGAGCCCTTTCTCTACTATCTCCTTCGGTTCGACCTTCTGTTGAAGGGCTGACCGAAATTTGAGCGCGCCCATTCGGGGGTTGTCTTGATCTTTCTTCTTGTCTAGCATAGTCTCGACTCTTGTGTCGTTGCTCTCTTGGATTAACACTTGGAGTGCAGTGAGAGAGGCCCGATGAGGACAATAGGACACTTTTTGGGGACTTTACACAATATGCATTGTAAAGGTGTTGTCGGGTGGTTCCTTTGAGGGTAGGGTCCTCGAGATGTACCCGCTTGGTTTTTCTGAGAAGGTCTATCTGTCCACCCGCTTGGTCTGTCTTACCTCCGTTTGGCCTGTTGGGACTTCCGTTTCGGTGACCTGGCGGCTTATACGTTTTGCCCCCAGTTTTTGGGGTCTGTGTTGTTTTTCTTTGGTAACTCGCCTCGTTTCCATAGTCTAGGAGTCTCTTGGTGCTGACAATTGCGGTAGCTAGGTCTTGGACCTTTTTCTCGTGTATTTTTGTTTTGGCCTACGGTTGTAACCCATTTATAAAGAAGAACACCTTGTCCTTCTCCGATGTGCCCCTAATATCTAGCATCAGGGTCGAAAATTGTCTGACATAGTCCCTTATGCTTTTAGTTTGCTTTAGGGCTATTAGTTTTTCCATTGCTAGATGGTCTACGTTTTCAGGGAGGAATTGGTCCCTCAACTCTCTCTTGAGGTCTTCCCACTAGTTTATGGTGTACAATCCATTCTCGATGTCTTGTATCTTCAAACTCCACCAAAGTTTGGCGTCGTCTATGAGATACATCGAGGCTACTGTCACTTTCATGTCGTCGGCATAAGCTGGTGTGCCTTGAAGTACTGTTCGACATCAACGATGAAGTTCTCCAACTCTTTGGCATCCCGGTTCCCTTTGAAAGGTCTAGGTTCAGAAAACTTCAGTTTGTTGGATCCTATATTAGTTTGCCCAGCCGAGACGTTCTCCACGGCTTTCATGGCCACCTTGATTCAGGTGCTCATGGCGGACATCTTTTCTTGCATGTCATCGATCGTTGTTCTGAATTCGTCAGCTAATCCATTGAATAAACTCATCATTGTATTTTGTAGCATGTCCAACTCTTCGTCATGTCCCTCCTTGTGTGCGACAGAGCTATCGGGGCTACCAAACGGTCTTGGGCTGCTCGTAGGAGCAACCTTTTCTTCGAGTGAGGTCACTTGAAACATCAGTTCTGCGATTGGCAACCCATCCAGGCGGTTACCCATTGCGTGGATTTCTACGACTTTTCCACTCAATTCCTTCACCCGTGCTTCCAGGAAGCGGATGGTGTCAGGGACTTCTTTGAGGAACAACATTTCCTCCTCTATTAAAGTAAGTCGGTCGGCTTGTGCTTTGGGTGTCGACTTTGTCGTCGACATGTTCTCGATCTTTGCTATTTCACGAAGCTTACAAAGCTCTGATACCACTTGTCCCAATCGCACTTTTAAAGGCAGCAGACTTGCGATTATGCAGCACTCATTTTCCAACGACAAGTGAGCTAAGCCAATTCGTTCTTACGTCGCCTATGACCAAGCGACGTATGCTCGAGCCTTTGGCCTTGGTTTTAAGAGAAGGTTTTAGAAAGCGGGGGCAGAGAGAGATTTTCGAAAGAGAGATTTTTGAAAGAGACGTTATATAAGCAAGCAAGAGAGAAATAACAATGGCTTACAGTATATAACCTTTGGTAGGAAAAAGTTGAAAACTAGTTGTATCCTCCTATAGTACATTCTGAGGCATTTCATGTCTGACAGGCCTAGACATGATATTTCTGAAACGTCAGACTTCCTAGAAATATAAAAGTAAAACACTAGAATATGAAAAGACATAAAGGGTTGGGCTTGTCATGGGCATGTGGCCATGGGCAACATGCCTTGGATGAGCATGATCGTGACACCTGTGACACGCCGGAACCTTTTGGCTTGTACTACTTTATTGCTTTCTTTATTGCTTTCTTTTACCACTTTCATGTTATATTATTTCTTTCTTGTTTTCTTTAAGAGTATGACGTTTCGGCGATGTCATGGCTACGCCTGGTAGACATGAAATGCCTCAAAATGTACTATAGAGCGGATATGACTAGTTGTCAACTTCTCCCTACCCGATAGTTATATGCAGTAAGCCATTGTTGTTGCCTTTTCGCTTACTACAGGGGGATAGGCTAGTTTTCAACTTCTCTCTCTCTCTCTCTCTTGCTTTCAAAACTCTTTTTCCAAAACCTCTCTTCCCCGCTTTCTAAAATCTTCTCTTGAAATCGAGACTCGAGGTTTATATTCACATTGTTCGACTGCAGACAACGTAACTCAAAGTAGGCTTGACCCACTCAGTGTTGAGAGTGAGTGCCGCATAATCGTCAAATCCGCTGCCTAGAAACCACGATTGTGACAGTTGGTATCAGAGCCTAGTTGACTCCAAAGTGACAGGTAGACATGTCTTCGACTAAACAGTTGAACAAGTCCCACGTTGACAGATGAGTCGAAATAGAAGAACAAATGGAATACTTGCAGGAAGTTCCTGACAGTATTTGATCTCTAGATGAGCGAGTGAAAGAACTTGCTGACATTACCCTCGCCATTGACGCTATAAAGGGTCAGCTGGATGGGTTACCCATTCAAGAAATAATGTATCGAATGTAAAACCTAGAAACAAAAACAACAAAGAATGGTGGTTTCGAGTGAGGAGACATCTCGACAGGCTCTGTTGGCCTGATTGAAGAGCGAGTCCATAGACTAGATAGCTCCCAAAAAGCAATGTTTCAAATGGTCACCGAACTATCTGAAAATGTGAAGGCAGCCTTCGACGTAGTCAGGGTAGAAATGGCGGACATAAGTGCTAGAGTAAACGTTGTCGTAAGGGCAGTGGAGAACCAAACCCCTCCCGGGGACAACGCGACCCAACAGGGTCAAACTTCCTGAACCAAAGCCCTTCTCCAAGGCTCGGGATGTCAAGGCCTTAGAGAACTACATCTTTGACCTTGAGTAGTACTTTAAAGCAACGGACACTGAGACATAGGAAAAAAAGATTACTGTGGCCACCATGCATCTAGCTAAAGATGCGAAATTGTGGTGGCGGTCGAAGTATGTGGACATCCAAGAGGGCCGATGCACAATAGACACTTGGGAAAGACTAAAACAGGAGCTTTGGTCTAAATTCTTCCCAAAAAATGTTGAGATCATGGCCACAAGGAAATTACGTGACCTTAAACATACGAGTAACATTTGAGAATAGGTCAAACAGTTCTCGTTACTCATGTTAAACATTCGGCAGATGTCTAAGCTAGATAAGATCTTCTAGTTCACAGGACTAAAGCCATGAGCGAAGTCTAAACTATATGAACATGACATAGAAGATCTCTCCACGGCCTATGCTATGGCCGAACGACTATTCAACTTGAACAACGAACAGTCCCAAGAGACAAGGCGAAACTAAGCCTCCTCAAGTGGAGGTAATAACAACCACACCTCTAATCCCTTCAGAATGGGAGGAGGAGACAAACCGAGGATCGGAGGAGTTGAGACAAGACAACCCTAACAAGGGACTGACGTCTTAGGCAAAGGGCCTCACAATCAAAACCACTTCAATCGATCACCTCTTTTTTGTTTCCTATGTAAAGGGAACCATAGGGTGTAGGAATGTCCAAAGAGGGCGTCACTATAAGCGATTCAAGCCACATTAGACACAGACGCGGTTGAATCCGAGGGCAAAAAAGTCAAGAAAGTGCTGAACTAGAAACACCCTAGATGGGAGCCCTGAAGTTCCTATCTGCACTTCAAAAGAAGACAAGGGAACAAAGAGAGCTGATTGAAAAAGATCTCATGTATGTGGAAGCGTGGGTGAATCAGAAGTTGGCCAAGAATACGATGGTCGATTCAGGAGCCACCCACAACTTCATGACCGAGACGAAAGCAAATCGGTTGAACATCAAATGGCATCGAGACTGAGGAAAGATGAAGGCCGTCAACTCTCTAGCCTTGCCAATTCTTGGAATAGCGAGGAAGACGACACTTAAGTTGGTTGGGAACATGGAGTAGCTTAGTGGACTTTGTAATCGTCAAAATGGATGACTTTGATGTGGTACTCAGGATGGAATTTCTTTTGGAACATAAGGTGATCCCCGTACCCTTGGCCAATTGCCTAATCATAACAGGGTCAACTCCAACTGTTGTTTAGACAAGAATCAAACAGTTCGATGAAATCAAGATGATTTCGGCGCTCCAACTTAAACGTGGTCTTGCACATAATGAACCAACATTTATAGCCATTCCAATGGTTGAATTTGAAATAACGGTCGACATTGTTCCTTTAGAAATATAGCGTGTACTAGAAGAGTACTACAAAGTAATGCTAGAGAGTCTACCAAAAACCTTACCACCTCGTCGAGGCATAGACCACGAGATTGAACTGATACTGGGGACGAAACCCCCAGTAAAGAATGCTTATAGAATGGCTCCACCCGAGTTAGCGGAGATACGAAAGTATCTGAATGAACTACTCACTACCAGATTCATTAGACCTGCGAAAGCCCCCTACAAGTGTTGAAAATAAACTTAAATGAGAGAGGGAAAAAAAAAAAAAAGAAAGAAGTGTAAACTTAAATGAGAGAGAGAAAAAGCCGTTATTATTAATTTTGGTTTTTCAAATTTATTCAAAAACCAAATGTATTTCAGGAAAGGAGAGCTTATGGGTGAGAAAACTAGAGAAAAAGTCATAGTTATGACCATTTTTACATTAGTAAAACTTATAAATAGGCCTTATTTCTAATTTTAATAGGAGAACAAGTAGAGCCAGAATCATGGAGCAATTGTAATAGCAGAACAAGTAGAGCAAGAATCATGGAGCAATAAGAGCAAAAAAAAAAAAAAAAAAAAACAGTAAACAAAATCAGCTTTTAATTCCTATTAGTTGGTATCGGAGCAGCTTTTAATTTCTATTAGTTGGCATCAGAGAAAATTTATTTTCTACACGGAGCCCTAATGTTATTTTAGAAGAAGAAGGATGGGAGTCTTCGCCTAGAATGGACTATCGCGCCCTAAACAAAATCACTGTCATGAATAAATACCCTCTCTTCATCATTAACGACTTGTTCGATCGACTACATGACGCAAAGTATTTCTTGAAACTCAACCTAAGGTTAGGGTATTATCAAGTTAGGATTGTTGAGGGAGATGTGCCCAAAACGACTTGCGTCACTAGATATGGGGCCTTGGAATTCCTAGTGATGCCTTTTGGGTTGACTAATGCCTTGGCCACATTCTGCATCTTGATGAACCAAGTCTTCCACGAGTATCTCAATAAGTTCGTGGTAGTCTATTTGGATGACATAGTGGTCTACAACTCCACCGTGGAAGAGCATGAACACCACCTACGGTTAGTTTTCGAAAAGCTGAGAGAACACCAACTATATGTGAAGAGAGAAAAAATGCGCGTTTAAACAACAACGATTCAACTTCCTTGGACACATAATAGAAGCAGGCAAGGTAGGTATGGAAGAGGAGAAAGTCAAAGTCATCAAGGAGTGGAAGACCCCCTCCTTAGTGACAAAAGTGCGCTCTTTCCTTGGGTTGGCAAATTACTATTGGCGATTCGTGGAAGAATTCTCAAAGCGTGCAGAGCCCTTGACCGAACTACTAAAGAAGGAAAATAAGTGGAGATGGACTTCAAAGTGTCAAGAAGCCTTCGACGACCTTAAAAACGCCATGATGGAAGGGCTAGTTTTAGGGATTGCCAATGTGAGGAAACCTTTCGAAGTCGAGAAGGATGTCTCATACTTCACCCTAGGGGTGTCCTACTACAGGAGGGACACCCCATTGCATACAAGAGCCGGAAGCTAAACAATGCAGAAAGAAGGTACGCAGCATTCAAGAAAGAAATGCTGGCAGTGGTCCACTGTTTACGATCTTGGAGACAATATGTAATGACCCGAAATTTTCTACTTAATTTAAGGTCGCTACTGTATACGTACCATAAACATTGAATGCGAAAGACTTCATTTAAATTTCATAAAACATAACCTTTATCTTAAAACACAGTCATGGACTTATGTGTTTCGAAAACATCTTTAAAACGACACAATAAAATACTAAATAAAATGAATAAAAGTTTAAGTTAAAAACATCCTATTTTAGCCTAAGTCTAAGAAAATAAATACCACTATCGTATGCATGTGCCATGGTCTCGAGTTGGGATGCCGTCGTCAGCCGTACAAGAATGGGCCTTAACCGGAAAAATGTAGTAGCACATGGCTTGAGTATTTAAAGAAATACTCAGTAAGTGACCCCACTATTGGTGTTAAATGCAACAATCACATGCAATGAGATGATGAGACCTATCTTTCATTCCGTTTTCCCTATAGTGTTGTCCTAACGGGTAATTTTGAACGTGTATCATATACTCTACACACAGCCCATAAGTTCGAGTGTGGGCTCACTAGCAAGTTCGCACATCGCTGGGCCACTTTTCTCCCCACTTCGACTGGTACCTGAAAAAAAGAAGGAAAAATAGGGTGAGTATAAAAATATACTCAGTAAGCAACCTACTTATAGGCTCTTAATCGCATCCAAGTTTAGGAGAAAACCACCAACTATACTCTAGACCCTAGAGTTTCAATACTCTCAGTACACAGATTGGGGAGGAAGAACTTAACCTTTGAAGTTGTATTTCAGCGTTTGAGGATGAGGTTCTCCCTCGTAACTACATGTACCCCTCGTACAACCCAGCTAGAACTAGTCACTGCATGGTCAACGTCCTTCCACAGGACGGACCCATCATGCAGGCGACCTTGACCCACTCGCGTGATCAACATCTTACCATAAGATGGATCCCCATGTAGAGTAGTCGATCTACCACTGAGTAACACTTCCCTAACAGGCGTCTCACCAAGTTCAACAGTACCACACCGGAGTAGGAAGAAAAGAGTAACACCTCTCTAATAGACGTCTCGCCCAACTCAACGGTACCATACTGAAGTAGGAAGGGAAGAGTAACATCTCCCTAACTGGCGTCTCGCCTAGCTTAATGGTACCACACCGGAGTAGGAAGGGGAGGGTAACATCTCCCTAACTGGTGTCTTGCCTAGCTCAACAATACCACACTAGAGTAGGAAGGGAAGTGGGGCATACTCGAACGCTAAATAGATATTATCAGCTAAGAGGTCATATCTCTACACCTTGAGGTTCTAATGTGATTCTCTATATCTCAAGGGTAGTTAAAACTATTGATTTAGGGGTCCTAGCTTCCAGATTCATTCAATCAAGACTTCCAAGTCCATAACAATACAGGGTTAAAGGGTCTCTCCCTCAAAGTGTCTTTCACAACATCATGGACTGTAACATCAGGAGGGTCCCCTAACTAAACCAAACTCAATCCCTACAAGAGTTCACCATATGCGTAGCACAACACCACAACTTATCAATCATATCATAAGTTCACACAATCATTCAACTGGAGTTTATGTATGATTAACAATGCATTTGATCATACAAGCTCAACAGGGCGGTAACATCCATCGACACCCAGAGCCCAGATACACAAATTATTCAAGGAAGTTCATGTATAATTAACAATGCATACAATCATACAAGCTCAACGGGGCGGTAACATCCCTCAATACCCGGAGCGCAGATACACAAATTATTCAATAGAAGTTTATGTATGATTAACAATGCATACAATCGTACAAGCTCAGCGGGGCGGTAACATCCATCAACACCTGGAGCGCAGATACAGAAACTCTCTCGTCCGACAACATAGTATGAACAAATAAAAGCAGTAGTAAGATAGACCAGCAAGCATACCGACATCGAGTGCGAAATCTCATTAAGGCAGTAAGTCCAACAGATATATTTTTAATTCCATAAGTACAAGGGATCATTAGATCTAGCCACCCAGGGATAATTTGCTCTAGCATGCATGAAAAATCGAGCGCACCCTACAAGTATTACTTCCTAAATCCATGTGGTTATTAAAAAGTAAGTCGTGTGCCTTCCCGAGCTTGATTACAATCGTAACTGAGTCCAAAATTACAAATTATCTATTCAGACACCTAGTTCACAGTAAAATAGGATTAGTACTGGAATCGGGACAAAAAATGGGTGAAAACAGGACACTCACGTGCCTACACGCGCTTACAGGGGGACTCCCACGCGCCTGCACACTTACCCACACGCGGGCTCCACGCACAGTCAATGCAGGCATCGACGCATTTTGAACCCTAGCCGACGTAGACTTACCCCTCAAATTTTTTGGGTTGTGAAACATGTCGTATAGGGACTGGCAATAGCTTTTGGGTTTGACCCTAGGTCGTCGGGTTGCTTCACCTAGCACGGGTCGGGTTTTTGGGTCAACCGTCGAACGCGTGTTAGCAGAGACGCCAGACGCGTCTCTCCACTAGTTGCTCGATGCGTGTCCTCCCGTTTCAGCGGCCGCGTGTCCGTCGCCGATAGCCTAAGTTCATCCAATATCCAGATTCCAGTCAAATTCTATATCAACCTATTTATTTTGGATTTTTCTTTCTTCCAAACCATAACTCGAATTAAATCGATTTCTTCACAAGAATTCAAGATCTCAAGTCCACCAATCTAGATATATTTTTATTGTATTTTTTTGATACTCATATCGCTTAATAAATGAGGTTGAAAACAAAGAAAAATTTAGTTTCTTACCGAAGTAGGACAGTTTCTCTATTTTGTTATCATATGCGATTTTTTTGGCGGCGTTTCCTCTGCAAACTTGAAAGACTCCTCACCTAAAGCGTTGAAACTAGATTTATTAAGGTTTAAATCATCTAAAACTCTCGGATCTATGTTGAAATCTTGAAACAAGAGAGGTCGCAGACTTACCTCGCGTTCTTGCCTGTTTCTTGCCGAAAACGAACGATTCAACGCTCAGACCACTCCTCTTGATACTCTAATTAACTCTAGTAGAAGATCTAAGATTGAGGGTGCTTCAGTTCGGGTTTGGGCGTTTCTCCCTCCTTCTTCTTCTTCCTTTTCTTAAAAACCCCAACTCTTCCTTTCTCTTTCTCTCCCTATTTTCTTTTTTCTTTTCTTTTTCTTTTCTTTTCCTCTCCTTCCTTTTCATTTTTATTTCTATTCTATTATTCATCTTTTACTAACCTCCCTTTCAGGTGGTGAAGGAGGAAGATGGCAGAATGACTAAACTACCCCTCTGGGTTGACTTTGACCATTTTTTTTTAAAATTTTTCTTGAGGTTCTGAGATATTTCTATACATTTTTTTCTTCTACCTCATCTCAAAATTCAGTCTCTAAGATTTCCAATAAAATCTCGGAAGATCAAATAAAAGGGAAAAATTTAGGTTTTAAGTTTCTCGTCGGGGTTTGGGTGTTACACATTATGTACATATCATATCATTTTTCATATCGTTTTAGATATCGTTCATCATTCATATCATATTGTTTCTCATTCTTCAATTCTGAAATCATACATAATTGTAACGGGGTTATATTTCATGCAATTTATCGTAATTTCATGTCATTCATATCATGCTGTATACACACAATTTAAGAGGCCTAACATAACGTTCTATTCTTTTAACATAACATTTCATCATATATACATCATACCATGACATATTGCATCACAATGTATCATATCATAAACAAGTCATAACGTAAACACTTCGTAGTCATATCGTTTTCTAAATTATCATAGGCTTAACGTTCTTATACCTATCACAGACATATCATTACGTGAACGTACCTTAGTCATATCATCACAAGAACGTAACCTAACGCTATCGTTCTATCAATCTATCACAAACCTATCCCTTTCTACCCGTAACCTAACCGTATTCTTCCATCAATCTCTCTTATCCATATCACTCCGGTATGTAACCTAACCTTAACGTTTCATGAATGTATTTTACTCCTATCGTTACATTTCGTTTTGTGCATCCTTCTCGTATCCTATCTCAAACATATTCTTGAACACATCGTACCATAATTATTATCATATAATTCACATATTATAACATATACATAACATATAAGAAGCATATCGATCCACAAACAATTCACACATATCAATATATTTGACACGTGCATAACCACGGGGTACGTGTCAACATCAAATATAACCATGCCGATAGTAAGGTCACTTACCTGGCTAGCTTAAGTCGTTGTCACGAATATATCTTTAATTAAAGTTCGATTTCGTCCTTTGAAATCTGAGTTAACCTATATGAGCCCATGACATCAGTTTCAGGTTTGAACTCTACAACATTATTTCTCTACTTTACATTGGTCCATTGTTAAAAGTCTTGAAATGTTATATATCTATAATTATATTTTTATTAAAAATCTTATTTTTCATGGGTACTGTTGTATAAGAAAGTAGATATAGCTATTTCAAGTTATTCTCTGCTTTTCTACTCCATCTTTACCCTCTGTATTTACCTTTCCCTCTATATTTAGTTTGTGGTTTTTAATTCTCTAATCTTCCTTTCCTTATCTCACTATTTCCTATTAGAAGTTTTCTTGGTCATTCTGTCTTTAATCTATTCTTTGGCTACTAATAAAAATTTAATCTAATATTACTAATCTTATGATGATTTACTAGAATCGTATAAATGAATTACATTTAGTTTCTAACTCAAAGCTAGACCATTGTAATAATTTAATGAAAATCTAATTATAATTTGTGGTGATTTCTAAAAAAATAGGATAAAAGAAAATGAAGATTTAATATATACCTTATTGATCAAATCTATCTTCATCTAAACCTACCGTGAATCTCAACTGGGTATAGACCATTCTCTTTTTTTTTTTTATCTGACAATTCTGTCTGGGTTAAGGATGGGTTGAGGAGAAAAAATTGTTGGAATGGATGAGAGGTTAGTGGAGAGAAGTGGGGATGGTTGTTTTTTTTTTTTTTTTTTTTTTTTTTTTTTTTAAATTTAAATTTAAATTTATTTTATTTATTTATTATTATTATTATTTTAACTATTTTTTATAAATTTTTTTTATTTCTTTATTTGTTTATTTATTTTTAGGCTATTACACAATACCTCCTCAAAGTCAAATTTGTAGTCAAGACAGACAACAACTCCATATGTCAGAGTCAAATTTGTAGTCAAGACTGACAACAGCTTCATATGTCACTTCTTTAATCAACTCAAGTTATCGTCAAAGCAAGCGCATCGGTAGGAATGCGTGGCCGAATTTGACTTCAAGTTCGAACACAGGCCAGGTAAAGCAAACCAAGCTGCAGATGCTCTAAGTCGAAAGAGCGAGCATGCGGCTCTGTGCATGTTAGCTCATCTACAAGAAAGTAAATTGAGTGAAACAATATGGGAAAGTATCGAGGAACATCTAGCCAAAGGCTTGGCCGCTCAAGCCATCATGCAGTTAGCCAGAGAGGGGAAGACTCGCCAGTTTTGGGTCGAAGACAATTTACTTCACCAAAGGAAATTGTCTCTACGTCCCCTGTTCGGGGAACTTGAGGAGACTCCTACTAAAAGAATGCCACAACACACATGGACGGGCCACAACGGATGGCAGAGAACCTATACCCTCCAAAAAGGGGTAGTATTGGTCGAACCTCCACAACAATGCAATACAGTTCACAAAGACCTGTCTTATCTGCCAACAAGACAAGGTTGAACAAAACAAAATTGCGGAACTACTAGAACCTCTACCAGTCCCGTCCCGACATGCTCGACCGAAGCGACCGCATAATTATTTTTCAGACACACGTAGTCAAGTTGTGGGGCATTCCCACCAGCATTGTCAACGATTGTGTTCCGAGATTCATAGGGACCTTCTGAACTGAATTGTTCAAGCTATTGGGGTCGAGCCTAAACGTCTCTTCGAGTTATCACCCCTAAACTGATGGACAAACAGAAAGGTTCAACAGTATTCTTGAGAAGTTCTTACGTCATTTTATCGATGCGCGACAGAAGAATTGGGTTCATATGCTTGATGTTTCTCAGTTTAGCTTTAATTGTCAACAAAGCTCGTCGACAGGGAAAACCCCTTTTGAAATAGTATGCGACAGACAACCACTGATGCCCCATGTCATTGACCACCCTTATGCTGGGAGAAGCCCTCAAGCGTACAACTTCACCAAAGAGTGAAAGCAAACCTCCGAAATAGCACGAACGTACTTAGAGAAACCCTCCAGAAGAATGAAGAAGTGGGCCGACCGCAAATGAAGAGCATTAAAGTTTCAAGCTGGTGATCAAGTCATGATCAAGCTGACATTAGAACAATTTAGATTCCGAGGGTAGAACAATTTAGATTTCGAGGGAATTAGGTGTTAGATAAATCCCTACCTGTTAGGTAAATCCCTACCTTTCAGTGAGAGTAATCCATAATTCTTATTTAACTATTTTTTATTAGGTAATTTTAAACCCACACAATTAAAGTGAGTGGGAAGTACACGTCCATTGGATGCGTCTGAATTAGTTTACCACATCTTTCCATTTTTAGATGTAAATTGTTATTTAAATATCTCAACTAATAAGAAATTAAATCAATAGGGTCTTCAGTGCAAATATTTTCTCTCCCTTTGTTTTCAGTTATTTTCTTATTCGGAGAAGTTTTCCTTTTGGTTGTTTTTTACTTCGTTGATGTTTCTCTCTCAATTGACAGAAGTCAACAAGTGGTATCAGAGCCTGGTTTACTTCTGACTTTGTTACTTGGAACGTCGATTTGTCGTCAAGAAAGGGGTGATTAGGAGCAGATGGCGGTTTCTCACACAAGTTCGGTGGACCAAAATCTTGAAGGTTGCACGAAGAAATCAGTCGGGAATGTGTTGACGACTTGAAGATAGTCGCACCTCAGATTTATAGAGTTCGAAGAAAGGGACTTCAACTAATTAAGTTGGGGGATGTCACAGTCATGCTTGTACCTTACCATAATAAGTTATGTATGAACTTTATGTTTTAAATTCTGTTTGTTTTATTTCGTGAATATTTTGCTTGTCTGTTTAGAGTTATCAAGTCTCAATCCTTACTCATGTGACCAAAGGTCTTATTCTAGGCTCTACCTCAAAGAACTCTCTCTAATAGGTGGGCCCGCCCCACAGGTCATGTAGTCACCTAAGGTTGTGGTGTACGTGCTTGCTTCACTGACTACCAAAAAAATCAATGCCCACCCATAGGATGGATCCATTGTGCAGGGTAATAAAATCAAACTTTCTTCTTGTGATTATCTCGATACTCTCTAGGAAGAACTAAGAGAGGAGTTCTTGCATTAAGCTCTCCCAAGTGTCCACAATACATCAACCATCTTGAATGTCGATGTACTTGGATCTCCACCAAAACATTGCATCATCGACTAGATGAATTTTTGCCAATGTAATTTTCACTTCTTATGCTACGACATTTTTGGCTTGAAAATTCTATTCGAGGTCAAAGATAAAGTTCTCTAGAGCTTTGGCATCTCGAACCCCATAAAAAGGTTTGGGCTACGAAACCTTTATCTAGTTGAATTGTACTACAACTTAAACTAGGGCTTGATTCTCCATTTCTCTCATGGTGAGGACTTGTCTAGCGCTCAAATCTGCCACTTCATCCCTAACCACTCCAAAAGCTACTCTCAAAATTTTAAATATTTTTTAGACAATTTGAACGATCGCTTGTTTAGTATTGTCTAAGCCCTTGATATGTTCTTCCATCCAAGCAACAGAGCCCATCGACTTATCTCCCTTGAGCCACTAGCACTTGTGGCATTGAATTTTGGGGCCTTGACCCTAACCATTAATACATGGACATTAGCTTCTCAAGGCAACCTACCAGCTCGTTGATCCTATCAGCTTTAGCGAAAATAAAATTTATGCGAGCTTTTAAAAGCCCCAATTCATCAGGAATTTCAGTTAGGTAGAGTAACTAATTTTTTACCTTTACCAATTGATTAGTCTGGAACTTGCCCAGTTCTTTTGCAGCAAACATGTTTGTGTCCTACGATTCAAGGAGCCAACTTCGCTTTGATACTACTTATCACAATCGCACTATTGTGGCAGTGGGATAGCGATTATGCGACACTTATTCTAACTCAGTGAACAAGTCATTCGTATGAAAATCATAAGTCATATACAATTAAGACTTTTGATTGAACCTTGGCCATGTTTGAAAGAAAGTGTTTTAGAAATCGTGAGGAAGGAAATGCATTTTTTTTTTTTTTTTTTTTTTTTTTTTTTTTTTTTTGGAAAAAAGCAATAGTATAGGCTAAAAGAAAATAAGCAACAACCACAACTTTGATAGCATATAACTTGAATAGTAAGAATTGATGACTAGTCACATACCTTATAGTACATTTTGAAGCATTTTAGCCCTGACGGGTGTAGACATGATTTTGTTGCCGGGTCATACACCCCCGTACTAACACAACAATAGTAGTAAATGTCTATCTAACTTGAAAGTAAGTAAAGGGGTTTGGAATGGGCATGCGGTTGTGGACAGACACGTCATGAACAAGCATGATTGGGACATCTGACACGCGACCGTAGGCAACACACCTTGGACAAGCATGACCGTGATAGCCTGTAGCTTGACTTAAGCTCCCCTTGACAAGGTATGTAAGTTGTAAGGTTAGTAGGCATGATCTCACTTGTTATGTGAATTATATGCATATGTCAGTTACTATCTTATGAACTAATTAGGATACAATTGGTTACCATACCTAATAACTTAGAGTCTATTGCATGATGATAGATTATGGACCCTTAAACCTGAAGTGTTACTATACGAGATGGTAGAGCAGGTAGAGCCTTGACTGAGACTGACCCTGATCAAATTCCTTATAAGGAAAGGCATGCTAAGAACAAGTGTTGGAATAAGTAGATACCATGATGCTACAATTTATGCTCTAGGCCACTCAAATAAACTAGGGTAACATAAACCGTAGAGAAAATGTGAGAATATCTAGGTGGTCGAGAGTGTTAAGATTTATGCCTCAAAGCCTTGTAATTAATTGTTTAATTTTAATAATAACTATGATTATTTTATTTAAAGTTTAATATTGTCCCACATGTGATTGACATACAAGCGGATCATGTTTAAGAATAACCTAAAGGGTCTATAGTATATGGATAAAAGTTTGTCGATGCTAAACAACTAGAAGGTTCAACCACACCAAAGGTAGTTCCTTCCGCATTTTTACATGAAGCTTTAGCGATGAGATTCTCGAAAGTTAGCTTTAATCCAGTGCAATGATTTGTTGGACTACAATCAAAATTGATTGCTATTTCAGTGGCTGAAGTTCTCTTGATGTCTTCTATGTTACTTTGCTAACTTTAACTCCATAATCCTATTAAAATAAAGAAGAACAATGAAATTATTGTATAAAACCAAATATAAATTAGGAATTAAATAATAAGATATAAATCAAGCATAGTCTTAGATTTTCTAGATAGTATATATAAGTTAGAGCAATTATCTCCAATGATATTAGATATTTTGGATAAATTAAAAATAAAATCATAAAAGCTTCATACCACTTTAAAACATCAAGAGTAATAGCATCCCTAATTTATTACCTATAAAAGTAATTTAATGTACCAAAAAATAATACTAATAATTTAACACCCATCTTAAACACAAACAAATTTCAAACAATTAAAGATAAAATAAATCAGTTATTTATAAAATTTAAAATTTAAATTGTATTTATAAAATTTAAGTTTAAATATAATTAGAAAAAAATTAACATGTATGAGATTAATGAAGAAATATACCTCACCACGACCTTCTTTGAGATGTGGACAATAATTTTGATCAATTATGATTGGGTTTTTCACATTATCCATAATAATGTGTTGAAAATGAACGTTTGTAGCGAATCCATTGCTTGGTCTTCCCCAAGACTTAATCCTTACTCCATTCTGAGTCCTTGTGAATGTAGATGATTTCACTGTAACGTTATGCACTCCATCCTCCTCAGCCTCCATCCCTAAGCTCCCAATGCTAAAAACACATTCAACAAAATATCAAATGTTTTCTAACCTTTAATTTCCTCACTCTATCCTAATATATTATATAACTATTTTTATCCAAAATAATTTTAAAATAATTTAAATCATTTTTCTCATGTTCAAAATAACTTTAGAATATATTTTAATCATTCAAATTTAATTTAACGTTTAGATTATCTTCTAAAAATTAATGTGACAAATTTATTTAAACCCTTTAAAAAACATTTCTAAACATGTTCATCCTAATCTATCTTTAGTTACCTGATTCCATGTCCAGGTCCACATGTAATACTTTCGATCCACATGTTGGATGTGCCTGGACCGATGGAGATGCAGTCGTCACCGTTTCTAATGTTTGAGTTGAGGATGGTCACATCTGATGATTGTCGCACATGGATGCCATCAGTGTTTGGACTATCGCATGCAGCCAAGACATTCACTCTTGTCATATGCACGTTTTGGCACCGGTTCATTACAATGCTGAACAATTGGCTGTTAATTGAAGATAATAATCCATTGATGTTCAAATTCTTTCCATCATTTATTTGAAGACTATCAATTCAAAACAATCAAAAGCGAATTAGTAAAAATTTAAAATAATATTGTAATTCATCCAGTCATTTTCATTCAAATTTAAGTTAAAGAAAAATTTTCAAATTTTTTTTATATGGAGCCAACTTAAATTCTGCATACCCGGGCTCCAATGGGGCAACTCTTCCCTGAGTGTTTACAATTCCATAGGGGAGTTCCTTGCCCATCAATAATATCGCCAGTAATGGATAGCCCATTTATGTGATTAAATAAAATTCAAGAACTCGAATTAGCTAAAACTTGAATGTTCGAGGAAGCCACAAGAGTTCCCTCAATGAGAACAGCAATAGCATTGTTCTTACAAGGCCCATTAAATCTCACACTTTGAACGGAGAATATACCATCGGGAACGTAAATAGTGGCTGGTTCAGATGAGTCACAGGCCTTAGCTCATGTCGTTTGAAGCACAGATGAGGCATCGGTCTTTTCATCGGGCTTAGCTCCGAGAGTAACAATATTGAATGTAAATTCGGCAGCTGAGGCATGGTTAAAAAACAAAAGTTGAAGGGAAAGAAAAACATGTAAGATTACAAGAAGAGACAAAGAAAATTTAATGATACAAGTGTTCATGATAATCTTGAGAGAAAGAAAAAGGAACCAAGTGATAGGAAAATAGAGGAGGTGTGGAGTGATATTTATAGGTTAATGCTTACCCTTCTAACTCTAATTTTAACTTATCAAGTAATACTTTATTCTTGTTCTATTTAACCATTATTGTTTTTATATGGTTTAACCATTTTTAATTAGGTATATCATGTAGGTAAATTTAATCAAATCCAATGATCATTTAACTCTGTCTTTCTAACATTTTTAAATTTAAGTCTATCTTATAAGATAAGACAC
>NW_019272113.1:91773-97964 GCF_002738345.1 Cucurbita maxima | reverse complement strand
TCTTTCTAACATTTTTAAATTTAAGTCTATCTTATAAGATAAGACACTAATTGTCATTTTAATGATCGACGGTTCCATCTCATTTTTAAAATTATCAAATTTAAAAAAAGTTTCTTTATCAATATGATTTTATTTTTGTTTTAACTTAAAAGAGGGATGGGAAGATTTTAACTGAAAAAACCCTTATTTTTCCAACTCGTTATTTTTCAAAAATGGATGTTTAATCTTAATTGTTTGGGTCAACTAAAGAACTATGCAATGTAACAATATGTGTTTTATTGGCCTCTCAACCTCCTACTATAATAATAACAATTTACTAATAGTGTTAGGTGTTTATATTTTTTGATACCAATTCTATATCGATTCTCTATTATAATGAAAATAATAAATTATTCTATAAGATAGAATCAACAAAACACTATTATATATTTTTCAGTCTTTTTATCATGTCGTTGTTAGTGATGTAATAGAAAGTTGGTGACTTTTTATTTGCAAAGGTGTCACAATTAATGAGAGGCCAAATTGTTTGTCATATTTGTAACTATCCAATAAATTTATAAATGCTCACACAGAAATAATTTACAAATATTATATTTCGAAGTCTTAAAGTCTATCAATGATAAGTACATCGATAATATGCCGTTTTTATATCTATCAACAATTTTTTTTTAATCATTTATAGACTTTTTTTTTTTTTTTTTTTTTTTTTTTTATTGTCGCTTAGGGATAGATCTATATCACTATAATAGACATCTCTTTTCTCCTTTGATTAAATTGAACCCCATTATATGTTAGGTTCTTTCCTTTTATCACTTTTATTTTTGTAAAAATCATTGAACCACAATAGAAGTAGTTCAAAGTTTGTAAACTAAACTTTATGGCTTAAAATTAATGAACTAAAATCTAATTGGTGTAGAGACAACAAATCTAGGAGGGATGGAGGGAGAGAGAGATCAATGAAAAGGTAAAATAAGTGAGGGATGAGAGAGAGATATCTTATGAATAGGCAGACTTGGGTGCCTTAAGCAACTATTAGGATTTACATATAACCCGGATATGAAGAATTGAAAACTTGTCACATCCCCCTATAGTACATTTTGAGGCATTTTGATCCTCGTAGGTATAAACATGATTTTGGTGAACGGTCATACACCGTCGAATTGACATAATAGAAATGATAAAGACCTAACTCCGTGAAAACAAGTAAAAGGGGTTTGGAACGAGCATGAGACCACAGACAACACGCCTTGGACAAACATGACAGTGGCATCCAGAATGCGACTACAGGTAACAGACCTTTGACAAGCATGCTTGTGATATTCTCCTCCACTCAATTGGTTGATGTCTTTATCAACTAACTCTTCACAAACTAAGCAATGTAGAAGGAGGTTGACTTTAGCTCTCTCGAAGTGTTTCCAACTGATCTCAGCGTTTTGATATCTCTTCTGATCTACCAAGAACTTTTGTAAGTCTTTTCTTGATCTATTGATGTGTCGTATTTTTCAACCGAACTCTCTTCTACTTCCTTCGTAATGAGATTCTTCATCATGGCAGGAGGTCGTGTTGCCGCATTGTTATTGGTGTCTTCTTTATTAGCATACGTTTTAAGTTTATGACGTGAATAACATAACTAGTCCTCATCCATGGGAGCAATCAGTTCCTATATGATGCTCCCATGGATGAGTTAACCAAAATTTCCCAGTATGAATTCAGTAGTCGATATCATTTTCACCCTTTTGTTTATCGAGTATGGATCTGAATGATAGTGTGGTTTGACCTCATAACCACTAAGCATTTTGTTTGGGGCATGCAAATGACCTTGCCTTTAAGAAGAAAAAAAAAATCTATCCCTAACACGGCATTGAAATCATTCATCTTGATTATCATAAAATCGGTTTGCTCAATCCAAGTCTCCAACTTGATCCATGTTCTCTTTGAAACTTTTGATATGGGTAAGGCTACAAAATTACAAAATTGACAGTTTCATCGTTCCAATGTCTTGATGCTAGAAAGTGTTCAAGTGTTTCTCTTGGGTCTCTATCATGAAGTTGTGGATGGCTCTAGAATTGATCATTCTACTCTGGGCCAATCTATAGTTAACCAAGATCTTAATGTACATAAGACCTCATTCTATTGGCTCTATTGTCTCTCCCACTCTCTTTCGTAAAGAAAATAGTACTTCAAGGTCCCCAATGCAGGGGTTTTTGACGCTTTGACTTGGAAGGCATGGAGAGCCACCCTTTGTGGGTATTCAAATTCTCGATAGGCCACCTTGCATATGAAGCAAACGAGGGCCCTTATTTGTAGGTTTTTTGGTCATGAAGTCTATCATGAATATCTACCTCTCTTTTGGAAGAATTCATAGTCTCATCCTCGAGCTTCAAGTCTACCACCTCCCCTTATAAGGGTTTATGTCCTAATAAACTGATAAGCCCATTTTTAAAAAAATTAGATTTGTCCTAATTGATAAGAATAATGGTGTTCCAAATGAACCTATTGTCAAGAAGATTAAAAAAAAAATTCAAAAAATATGTCAAGAACAGCATTTGAAAATTTTATAAATTATGTAAAAGTCAAATGGTCAATTTGACTTATTTTTTTGTAGAGATTAAAGGAGATCGGGAATAAATCACGTCCACAAACGTCTTTTATCGGGAGACTATAAATATCCACAAGTAAAATTCAAATTCGTGGATGAATGTAAATCAGATCTCAAAATGAGACGTTTCTCTTAGAAATCTGAGCAACATATTTGCCATTTCTAAGTTTCAAGCCATTCTTGTAGTCAAATTGTACTCGAGACATTCAATCAAGTCTTGATCAAGTTCGATTGTGGAGTGACTCAATTTAGAGCAAGATTTTCAAATCTTGCTTCTAGATCTTCGATCATAAGAGGTAATATAATTCTAGCCTTATCTCTTGGTTGATCCAAATTTCGTATAAGGAGGTGTTAATTACTTTGATTCAAGGGTTCTTGTTTCAACAAAAGCTTGGATCGTTGGGCTGGGGATTAGGGTTGCCTTATTAATGAGGTATCAGAGCCTAAGTTTACATTTGTGTGGCCGACTCTAGAATTGATTTTATCTTTCATTTCTGCTATTGTTTATCTTTTCTTTAAATCTGTTCCTTTATTTTCTTGCTGTCATTTCCGCCATTATTCATCAACTTTTCACTTTGTTCTCATGTTCTTCCTAAAGATCATGTTGAGATCTTGAAAAAAAAAACTTATCATATTTGCTCTTACGATTGTGATTATAAATGATCTTTATCATTTTTTTTAGATCATTTGCATGTTTATTTGAAGATCAAATAAACTTCCATTCACATCATTTTCTTAATCCATCTAAATATATAACCGTTGTATTTGATATTTTTTTCTCATAATCTATGCTTGAAGATAACTTTTAAATTTCCCGAATTCTATAAAAAGGAGAGTTAGATCGTTCTTAAAATCTTCATGTCCTTTCTTTTTGGAATTTTTTTTTAAAATTTTTTCAGTGTGCAATTCTATCCAAAAATACCTTCGTGTTCCTTATTTGTTTGTTCACTGTCTTGTTTTATTTTTTTTATTTCATAATTAACTTATCTTGATTGCCTTGAATAACTTGCTGCTATCAAAATTGTTTTACCCATATATTAGCCTACATTGATCATAATTTAGTCACTTTTTCAAACAGCCTTCCTTTGTGTGTATAAATACGAGTGTCACTGAGTGTAAAATCAATGACTTGAGTATTTGAAGTCTTAAACATATTTCACTACTGTTTGTACAATCATGAACCAAGACGAGGAAAATGGAGGGGAGATCAATGATCTAGTTGAAAAAGTCCAGAAGAATGAGAAGGAACTGGAAGATGAGATTCATTTGGCACTTATAACAAGAAGACTTGTTAAAACTCAAGTTACGGAGAATGATGTTGATGATCAAAGAGACAACCTGTTCCACATGCGGTGTTTAGTCAAGGGGACTGCTTGTAGTCTTGTCATTGATAGTGGAAGTTTCACCAATGTTGTAAGTACCATGTTGATCAAAAGGTTGCAAATTCCAACGTAAGATCATCCTAAACCTTACAAGCTCCAATGACTCAATGATAGTGGAACAATGAAGGTAGTTTCCTAAGCTTTAATATCTTTTACTTTGAAAAAATATAATGATGAAGTTCTTTGTGATGTGTTACCAATGCACGCTGGAGATATATTGCTTGGCAGACCATGACAATTTGATAGGAGGGTTATGTATGATGGCTATTTAAATAGATATTCTTTTGTAAAAGATGGTAGAAAAACCATTCTTGTACCTTTGAATTCTGCAAATGTATTTGCTGATCAATTAAAGTTGAAAGAAAGAAAGAAAGAGTTTGAAGAAAAAGAGTTAAAAAGAAAAACAAGAGTTGAGTGAAGAAATAAAGAAAAATCAAAGAGAAAAGAAGAAGAATGAAAAAAGAGATGAAATTGAAGAAAAAAGGGAGAGAGAGAGAGATTTATTCGGTACAGTTGAAGAGGTGAGAAGGTTTTCACAAAAATCGATCTTTGTACTTATGTACAATAGAAAATTTTTTGTCTCTAACTATAACAACTTGACTTTGCCTACTGTTTTTCAATCTCTTTTACAAGAATTTGAAGACATGCTTCAAGATAAAGAAATACCTCCCATTAGAGGTACTGAACATAAATTATACTTCATTCCAAGGACTGTCAATCCTTATAAGTCAGCTTATCGAGTCAATCCAACCGAGACAAAAGAAATTCAAAGGCAAGTGGAGGAGCTCATGGAGAAGGGCTATGTATGAGAAAGTTTGAGTCCATATTCTACCGAGGGGCAGTCAATCACTCATTCACTAAACCAAGATATTCTTGACTTTAAACACAAATCCCTGAATAACTCTTGTTTCTATAATATTTTTAGTTATCGCTATTTTGGTCAAGAATATACTAACTCTTAGTAATTCTTCGTAAGTGTGACCCACCATTTTCAGACCTCAGAGATTGGGCCCAACAATGCTGTCGAATGAAAAAGCCAAAGTTGGCAACAGACCTAAGAAATCCTATCCATTTATGGAGTTTGTGTTGTTTCGACTCCCATGTTACGACCCTCCGAATGGGTAGTTGCTCTAGGGCAACATGCAGGTGGAACATGGGAATCTCACAGTGCAACCTAGTGGTGGAGACCATAGGAGGTGTTGATATACTTCCTTCTCCCACTTACTATAAATACTTTCTCTATTCACCTTGTTATTGACTCATGCAAATACCTTTCGAATGGAGGACGCTCCCAGGGCGACACAAGACCAAGCATGAATCTCACGGTGTGAATTTTCCAGAGAGCGTAAAAGGAAAACGATGTATCTCATATATCTTTTTTCTCCCACTAAGTATTTTAGACGGTTGGGTATACTTATTACTTAGTTATGTTCCGGCTAATTAAATATAACTTAAGTCTAGGTGATTTTTCTAAAACTTATATCACTTAAACATGCTCATAAAACTGGGCTAACTAAGCTCAAGTACTGGTCCGATCTCCAGGTAGTAGGTGTTTCGTATACTGTCAACTTAAGAACCTCCAGCCTTAGACAAGATCGTGCCAGGTGAGCTTTCTTGTAACCGCAATTTTGTAAGACATCGACCTATTTTAACTATTAAAATTGATCGTGCTCGATTTTTAACCCTGAGTGAGCATGTACTTATCTTTATTATAGATTTTAACGTCTATCTCGTTTTATGACGTTGAAAATAACCTATAACATGTATCTAAAATGCTTTATATAACAATTATATAATCATCCATTCCATGCAATAATATAACAATTTATATCTATCACTCATGGAACCCTAAACATGCATACTATACATTATAACACTTATAACATACTTGGAAGGCATGAAACATGCTTAGCCTATGGTGGGATTTTGAATCTATATGACATACTTTATGCATATACATTTTCTATTTAATTAAAACATACATTCATAATGCATAATTAATTAAACACGCTAAAGTGGATTGATTTTGCATTTTAAAACAAGCAATTAACTAAATTATTACATTAGTAGTTAAAAATAACTTGAACCGCTCCCGAGGATCACGAACTAGGCGAACCAACCCTTAAAATCGTTGAACCGGACTTCAAAGGCAGAAAAAACACCCGAACTGCCTCTTCCATCTTCTTCTTCGGTTCAGCTTGCTATCTCTT
>NW_019272113.1:65502-87841 GCF_002738345.1 Cucurbita maxima | reverse complement strand
TGGAGCTAGAACATATTGGACCATGCAAATATATATGCAAACATATAGTCAAGCAAGCTCAACGTGGAGATAATATCTATCAATCACCCAGAGCACAAATTTTAATAGTCCGTCGTTTCTAACACAGCGAAAAATATATAAAACAACTTTCATCACAAATCTCGTCATAATCGCATTTTAGTAATCTCTTACATCAAAAAATATATAAAACAACTTTCATCACAAATCTCGTCATAATCGCATTTTAGTAATCTCTTACATCATACATAACATATTCATCCATATTGCCAACTCGTATTTTAGTCATGCTTATTCAATTTTTAGCTTTATAAATTACATAAAATAGCATGCCACTCGAAAATCTCCACCTAGGGACATAACAATAATTTTACCATAACATTCATACAGTGCATGATCATAAAGAAAACGCTATTCAAAAGTCCTTAACATGCATTTTATAACCACTTGAGGTAATGAATGATCTCATGCCAGCACGTCCTTTCGATGCCTACAAGTATTATTTATCTAAATTTGGTGTGATTTCTTACTTGGTGAAGTGTGCCTTCCCAAACTAGCTTTTCCACTTGTTAGGGGCCCAAAGTTTCTAATTTCTCTCGTAGGTTTTAATTAAAGTAAAATTAGGGTTCTAATTTCTCGGACATTCAAGTCTCGGTGTTGAATCGGTAGGTTTTAATTAAAGTAAAATTAGGGTTCTAATTTCTCGGACATTCAAGTCTCGGTGTTGAATCGAGTTGCATCTTGGTACACGAGTTAAATTGCGCGTTAGTTTGCGAATGCATGTTGAATTTAGCGCAATGTGTCATCTTCACCCGTTAGACACGTTGAACCATTCATAGTGCCACATGTGTTATTCACCAAACCAGCCGTGATTTATTAGATGGGTAAATCTATTTAAAAACATCTTAATGTTAATCTAACTATTTATTTTTTTTGTTTTTGGCGGTGGGATGATAGAAGCGGTTGGCCACGAATTCATGGAAGATTTTTTTGGTTCTTGTGAATAAGTGTTAGAGGACAATGGTCTTCTTGTTCTACAGGTTTAATTAATTTTTTTTATTTTTTACTTATAATTAATTCTTTTAATTACTCTTTATTTATAATTATTATTATTTTTTTGCATTAGTTCATATCAGTGCCAGAAGAATCTTATAAAGAGTATCGACTAAGTGCTGGTTTTATAAAAGAATATATATTTCAAGGAGGATGCCTTCCATCATTAAGTAGAATAACAATGGCCATGACTTCTGCATCAAGGCTTTGGTAAATAGTTAATTTATGTTCTTCATTTTCAACAATAATTATTAAAAAATAATGAAAAAATTCATTTTCAACAATAATTATTAACAAATAATGAAAAAAGTCTTTTGGATACCGTATGGAGCACTTGGAAAATATTGGAATTCATTACTATCAAACATTGAGGTGTTGGAGAAGGAATTTCTTGGTGAGAAAGCATTATTATAATAAATAATTTTGAATCCAAATCTAATTTATATTTTGTTTCAATCAAGGTTTCATACGAACTTGGGAATACTATTTTGATTACTGTGCTGCTCGGTTTAAATCACGAACCCTCGAAGATTATCAGGTATTATATCTAGATATATTTGATCACATTTTTACGTAAGATATCAAATTAATGTTAAGAATTGTAATGACCCTAGTATTCTAGGAATCTAAAGTCGCTAAAGTATGTATAAAGTAATTTTTTATGCATAAATATTTACAAACATTTTCATAAAACAATGTCATAAACTTAGAAATATTATATAAAAGAAAGTTGTAGTTAAATAGATCATTAGTGAGATCTCTATCATATCAATCTATTTTCCTAGAGCAACTATTCTAAGCCGACAATTGGACATGTCATCATTCATCATATAATTATAATTAAACCGAGGGTAGGGCCACTTACTTGGTTGGCCTTAGCTGGCATTTTCCCTAAATTTAAGTATGTTCGCTTCTCGTCCCTCGAAATTGCTCTAAGTGTCACAGGTTGTCATTTTCTATAAGAATATCCATCCTGACCTTAAGTGCCTTAAACAAGATCAAATTCAGCTTTGGGATTGTCAGAATGGTGGAAATTGGGCTATTTTTCTTTACCAAGTTGAGGGACTACATTTTGAGCTGCGGAGCTGAGCCGAGCTGTTTGAGTTGCGTAAGCCTAGGAGAATTTTTGTTGGAAGTGTGACATGTGGCGCAACGGGGCACTGACGCGTGTGCAAGTCAAGTTGGGTAGAGGCGCGGGTTGCGGTTCGTAGGTTGGGCTTGCGATTTATGGGCCGTGGAACTTTGGGGACTGTAGGTGGGCTGAGGGAAAATTGGTTATTAGGCCGAGATGTTGCAGATGGGTCTTAATTTACTAATTTGGGCCTCAATTGTAGGTCTAGGCAGAGAGCAAAAATGGTTAGGTAATGAGTTATTAGTTATGTTACCCGATCCAGATTCGACTCGAAGTCCACGGACTTCATCTTCCTTGTTAGACGAACACGACTCTCCACAATGGAATGATATTGTCCACTTTGAGCATAAGCTCTAATGGCTTTGCTTTGGGCTTCCTCAAAAGGCCTCATACCAATAGAGTTAGTATTCCTCACTTATAAACCCATGATCATTCCCTAAATTGGCCCGTGTGGATATTGGTACGGCTAAGTTTAGGGCATGGTTCTGATACCATGTTAGACGAATACGACTCTCCACAATTGTATGATATTGTCCACTTTGAGCATAAGCTCTCATGGCTTTGCTTTGAGCTTCCCAAGAGGCCTCAAACCAATGGAGAGTGTATTCTTAGATTATAAACTCATGACTATTCTCTAAATTAACAAATGTAGGACACTTTCATCCAATATTCCTTACTCGACTTCTTCGGAAAACACAAAAATAGTTCTCTCTCCTCTGAAAAACTATGCTCCAACTTCTGTTTCTTGTTGTTTTTCCTTTTATGCTTTCTGTTGACCCCTCCTCTTCACTCCCATGAGGTTTCACGATGGGTAGATACCTATAATATACAGAACCCAAAACTCAAATATCATTTCCGAGGAAGCACAATGTTGCTAAAGCGTGCAAAGCTTACCTTTCGTGTAAGTGCAGTTGTCGGTGGTTCTTTTCCTGGTGTGGGTTGGTCGTTTCAACGTCGGATCTCCTCAATTTTGTCTTGGAGAAGAACTTTCAAACTCTCTCCCTATCTTGTTTTCCTTTTAAATTTTGTTGTAGGTTGCATTTTAGGAAGGTTGAGGGTCGATTTGTCTTCGTGTTTGGCATGCCGTGGAGCCGGGGGAGGGTGTGGTCAAGGTGGGAAAGACAATTCCTGCGCTCGTTGGAATTCTCGCGAGTCTCTAGCGATCACGCTGAATTTTATTTAATTGTTGTTGTCATTACATTATATACACCTAAAATGAACTTTCGTCCTCAAAAGTATCAAACTCTTCGATTAACTCAAGGTACTTTTATCTTATTTTATCCTCTTGCTCCCATGTGGTCTCTGTTTGGTGGTTACGCCAAAATACTTTTACAAAGACAATATTCCTATGCGTAAGACCTTCACTTCGCAGCTAGATTTTAACTGATTTTTTTTCATCACTTAAGTCTTTGCCAATTTGAAGAGGTTTATAGACAATCACGTGCGTAGGATCCCTCATGTATTTTCTTAGCTTGGATACATGGAATACATCGTGTACGCTTGAGAGGGAGGGTGGTAAGACCAACTTATATGCTACCATACCTATTTGCTCTAGGATTTCGAAAGGTTCGATAAAACGAGGACTTAGCCTACCGTTACGTCCAAACCTCAAAACACGCTTCATAGGAGCCACTCTCTAGAATACCATGTACCCTACCTCAAATATAACGTTCCTTTGCCTTACATATGTATAGCTCTTTTGTCTGCTTTGCATGGTGCACATCCTTGTTTTAATTTTTTGTATGGCCTCATTCGTAATATGAACTAACTTGGGTTCCACTAGTGCCCGTTCGCCTACTTCACTCCAGTACAGTAGGGATCTACACTGTTTCCCATATAACGCTTCGAATAGTGCCATCCTGATAATTGCTTGAAAACTACTATTGTACGAGAATTCCATCATATGCAGCTTGGTAGTCCATAACACATGCTCATAGCGTATTTTCTAACATTTGATTCAACCGCTCCATTTGACCATCTATTTGAGGGTGAAAGTCAGTGCTGAAGTCGATGCGAGCACCCAACACTTTCTTGAGTCTATGTCAAAATGCCAATGTAAAGCAGGGGTCTCGATCCGACTCTATCGATACTGGAAATACCACCTCATGATTTCTTTCACATATAGTTGAGCCCATTTTTCTACTGTGTATGTCGCCTTGCTCGGTAGTAAGTATGCCGAATTTGTCAATCTATTGATAATTACCCAGATTATTGTATAGCCCTTTAATGTCCTGAGTAAGCCCACTATGGAGTCCATAGCGATATTTTTCCACATCCACTCCGGTATACTTAGAGGTTACAATAGTCCTGCAGTTTTTTTACTATGAGCTTTTACTTATTAGCACACTAGGCATTTACTCACAAATTTTGCTATATCCTTTTACTTATAATCTGCTACAATAAGTGTTGTTTTAGGTCTTCGTACATCTTGTTACCGCCTTGATGCAGAGAGAATGGTGAGTTGTGTACTTCAATCAATATTTCATTTCTTAATTCTTCAACAGCTAGTACACAGAGTCGTCTTTGACCTAGAAACCAACCATCTGATGACTTGGAAAAGCTATCCACTGGTCTCACTGTTAGCTGACTCAGCATCTTATTTAGATTGAGGGTCCTCTTGTTCGGATTCAATAATCCTTTTTCTAAGTGTGGGCTGCACTGTGAGTCGAGCCATCTGTGCTATGACTCCCTAAGTTACTCCAACTATGTCAGCTTACTTGAAATTCGCTTGTACTCGTGACTCTCTAGTGATGAGGGTTGACGAGTGTTAGATAAAACCTGAGTTTTACCGTTTTTCTTATTCACACGATTTCAGAAAATCGTCAGTTTGACCATTTGACAAAACACGTCCAATGGATCACCAGAGTTTTAGACTGAAATTTTGTAGGGAGTGGCACACATTTAGTTGGCCACTCTCCAGCTATTTTTAGAATGATTTTTACTTTAAATAAGAGATTTGTTCAGAAAATAAAAAGAAGATCGGTGTATATCATTGCAGAGGAGCCAACCTATCAACAAACAAGTTGAATAGCTCAAGTGGTTAGAGCTTTGATCTAACATCACAAAGGTCTCGAGTTCGAGTAGAAGAAAATGTGAAGTGTAAAAACACAGACATCCTGGGGCCCATCTCAGTCAGGCTCACTCACTCCTCCACGTCGTCGTTGTGATGATGGGCGTCAAGTTATCGTTGAGCGAGTGATCAGGGAGACAACGATTGCCGTCGTTTAGTAGTGTAAGGGAAGAGCTTATTGAATGTCTAAACATCAAACGTCAGTATCTCTACCTCGCCCTGCATGAGTGGAGATAGGCCAAATGCAGTAACCGAAGGAAATGCCACTACGCCTTTCGTATTGGCGCACAGTGGAGGGTGCCTGCACCGTAAAGGGAGGGTCCGATCTGTGATGACAACACCTAAAAATCATCTGAGTCGGAAGGTGTAAGGAGTAGTATGTGATACATTTGTTTACAGTTAGAAGTTCTTGAAAGTGGAGTATGATATCTTTAAGTGTGAGTACTTTTCATTTTTATGAATTATGGCATAAGAAGTTGTAATTGAATTTTAAGGTATGTGAGTGTAGTTTAAGGGAGCTCGGAATTAAGGGTTTAAAAAAAAGTTTGTGTAAGTGTGTGTGGCCAGTGTATTTGAGTAGTGGGACTTTGATGTTTGTTGTCGGTTTAAAAGTGTTATGTGTTGAGAAAGTGAGTGTTTTGTATATTTTTGTGTATTGTGTGTTGTTAAAGAAGACTAGTACTCTATAGGGTATGATTTTGTGTGGAGTACTTTTTATCCAATATTGACAAAGTTCAATTATAACGAATGGATCTTGTTGATGCGCGTCAACCTACAGGCGCAAGGGTTATGGCATGCTGTTGAGCCAGAGGAAGGAGAAACGATTGAGTACCGTGAGGATCGGTTGGCGTTTGCCGCCATATTACGATCTGTGCCCCCAGAGATGCTGGCATCTCTCTCCACCAAGCGCACCGCGCAATCGACCTAGGAGGGAATCAAATCCCGTCGGGTCGGTGTACAGCGAGTGCGAGAATCCAACATCGAGCAGTTGCGGAAGGAGCTCTCGGAGATCCACTTTAAGGACGGTGAATCCGTCGATGATTTTTCAATGCGGATCACGGGGCTCGCCAACAACATCACCACACTCGGTGGCAGCATCAGCGAGACAGAAATCGTGAAGAAGATGCTGCAGGTTGTCTCTGATCACCTCGAGCAAGTTGCGATTTCAATCGAGACATTGCTTGACGTGAACGACCTAACAGTAGAAGAGGTGACCGGAAGACTGCGTAACGTCGAGCAGCGGAAGAAAAAGACCATTTCAGCTGTCGACAAGGGGGGTCGTCTACTCCTCACTGAGGAGGAATGGCTTGCACGTCTAAAGCTCCGTGACAACACCGGCGAGAGCAACGGGTCCTCCTCCAGCCGCAAAGACGGTAAGAAGCCATGGATCTCCCACGGGCGCATGCGTGGGAAAGATGGGAATCAAAAGAAGGAGTCGACCGACCAATGGCAGGCCGATCTGCTCGAACTGTGGGAAGAAAGAACACCTAAGAAGGAATTGCTGGAGCAAGCTTAGGAACAAGGAGAAGGCCGAAAAGGCCCATGTGGCTCAATCCGAGGAGGACGAGCCAGCTCTTTTCATGGTAAGTGCATGTGTCCCCATTGTCGATTCCAAATCCACGGAAATGGAGGTAATCAACAACGATGTTGAACTCGAGAAAGAGCTTCAGCTGGGAGTAGCAAAGGTGGCACCAGCTAGGGAGCCAATTCAACTGGAGGAGGAGCGAGTGTTCGCTCAGATCAGCGAGCGGGGCGAGCAACACAAGGACCAGCGATGGATCCTAGACACAGGGGCAACAAACCATATGACCGGGGCTAGATCTGCATTCTCTGAACTCGACTCAGGGATCCGCAGGACGGTGAAATTCGGCGACGGATCCGTTGTCGAGATCGAAGGACGCGGCACCATCCTATTCGCCAGCAGCAAGGGAGGCGAGCATCGCAAGCTGACCGACGTCTACTTCATCCCGAGGCTCAAGGCTAACCTTGTGAGCCTGGGTCAACTCGATGAGACAGGCTATTTTATCTCCATCGAGCGCGGACTACTCAAAATTTGTGATAATCAACGACGGCTGCTCACACAGGCAAGGCGCACGACAAACCGTCTTTACATCCTGGAGTTAGAGATAGAACAACCTGTCAGTCTCTCGACCAAGACCGAAGAGGTATCTTGGAGGTGGCACGCAAGGTACGGGCATTTAAACTTTCCTGCTCTAGAAAAACTACAGAAGGAGAAGTTAGTGCACGGTTTGCCAGCAATCAAAGGCGTGAACAAGCTGTGCGACGGGTACCTCATCGGAAAACAGAGGCGCACACCCTTTCCGTCTCGAACATCCTATCGAGCCGATGAGCCGTTGGAGCTTGTACACGGCGATATCTGCGGGCCCATCAAGCCGGCGACCCCAGGCGGCAAGAGTTTCTTCCTTCTGTTAGTCGATGACAAAAGCCACTTCATGTGGCTGACCCTGCTGCAAGCGAAAAGTGAGGCGGCAGAGGCGGTTAAGTGCATTAAAGCGCGAGCGGAGGCTGAATGTGAGAAGAAGATGCGAGTGCTGCGCACAGACCAAGGCGGAGAATTCACCTCGACAAGTTTCGGTAAGTACTGTGACGAAATCGGCATACAGCGGCACCTAACGACGCCCTACTCCCCCCAACAGAATGGAGTGGTGGAGCGTCGGAATCAGACCATCGTCAGGACAGCAAGGTCATTGTTGGTGACGGCCGGGATGCCTGGGAGATTCTGGGGGAGAGGCAGTAATGACGGCCGTCTATCTCCTCAATCGGTCACCAACCCGAAGCCTTGACGGGAAGACACCATATGAGGCCTGGTACAACAAAAAACCAGCGGTACATCATTTTTGCGTGTTCGGCTGCGTCGCATACATGAAGGTAACACGTCCCCACCTCGCCAAGCTCGATCCTAGGGGGCTGAAGGTCGTTTTTATCGGCTATGAACCCGGGAGCAAGGCGTACAGACTATATGATCCTGTAGGGGGGCGAGCTCACGTGTCTCGCGACGTCGTCTTCGACGAAAGCACCTTCTGGCAGTGGAATGACGTGATCGAGGCAGACCATAATCCAAATCAATTTACGGTAAAGTACCTCGTCACCGAGCCAGAAGAAGGAGGAGCCCAGCATCAGCAGCCGTCACCGCCGCCAGCAGGTGCAGCCCCTGAACCAGTGGAATTCGCAACACCACGGACTGCAGATTCGACGCTGGATGCCGATCACGATACCGATCTGGAGGCCAGGTACCAGAGGATGGACGACCTAGTAGGAGGAGGTGAACCACCTGGACTGGCAGTGCGCGAGCTCGAAGAAGTGGCCGAACTACATGCCATCAGTGCAGATGAACCGAACACCTTCGTCGAAGCAGAAAAGAACCCGTGCTGGCTGAAGGGAATGCAGGAGGAGATGACATCCATCACCGAAAATCAGACGTGGAGTTTGGAGGATATGCCGCTGGGACACAAAGCCATAGGGCTCAAATGGGTCTTCAAACTGAAGCGCAACGAAAAAAGGAGAAGTTGTGAAGCACAAGGCCCGTCTGGTGGCGAAGAGCTACGTCCAGAAGCAAGGAGTGGACTTCGAAGAGGTATTTGCGCCAGTGGCAAGGTTAGAATCCGTTCGTTTCTTACTTGCAATTGTAGCACATTACTCTTGGGAGGTTCACCATATGAACGTAAAGTCTGCTTTCCTTAACGGAGAGCTGAAGGAGACTGTTTATGTCCGACAACCACCTGGCTTCCTGGATAACAACAACCTCAATAAAGTATTGCGCCTGCACAAGGCACTCTACGGGCTTCGACAAGCTCCACGAGCCTGGAACGCGAAGCTCGACAGTACCTTACTATCACTGAAATTCAAACGTTGCGCCTCTGAGCATGGCATGTACACGCACGGCCATGACAAGAAGAGACTAATCGTGGGAGTGTACGTCGACGACCTCATAATCACTGGAGGTGACATGGAAGTCCTCGGAAGGTTCAAGAAGGAGATGTCGAAAAACTTCGAGATGAGCGATCTCGGCGTGCTCAGCTACTATCTCGGCATCGAAGTGCAACAGAATTCTACCGGCATCTTCATCTGCCAAAGTGCATACGCAAAGAAGCTGCTGGACACAACTGGACTTGTGGACAGTAATCCTACAAGGACGTCAATGGAGGCCCGACTCCAACTAAGGAAGGCTGGCACTCCAACGACAGTCGACTCCACCAATTACCGCAGCATTGTCGGGAGTCTGCGCTATCTGGTAAACTCTCGTCCTGATCTTGCTTATTCTGTTGGATATGTGAGCCGGTTTATGGAAGCACCTAGGGAGGAGCATTTAGTGGCTGTCAAGCGCATCCTGCGCTATGTAGCCGGAACAGAGGCAAGGGTGTAAGATACTGCGCAGGGAGCGGAAAGGAGAAACTCAAGCTAGTTGGCTACAGTGATAGTGACATGGCCGGTGACGTTGATGATCGTAAGAGCACTAGTGGAATGTCTACTTTCTCTCAGGCGGCGCAATCTGCTGGCAATCAACAAAACAAAAGGTAGTTGCTTTGTCTTCCTGTGAAGCAGAATACATCGCCGCTTCGATGGCAGCAACACAAGGGATCTGGCTTGCGCGACTAATGGAAGAACTCATCGGGAGAGAAAGTGATCCACCAATGCTATACGTAGACAACAAAGCTACGATCTCCCTGATCAAAAATCCAGTTTTGCATGAACGAAGCAAGCACATAGAAATAAGATTCCACTACATTCGAGAATGTGCAGATCAAGGGCTCATCAAAATTGATTACATCCGAACAGAGGAACAACTTGGAGACATCTTCACCAAGTCCCTGGCGCGGGTGAAATTTGAAGAACTACGCTCAAAGATCGGAGTTCAAATAGTAAGGTAGATATACTACAGGTTTTAGGAGGAGATTGTTAGATAAAACCTTAGTTTTACCGTTTTTCTTATTCACACGATTTCAGAAAATCGTTAGTTTGACCATTTGACAAAACACGTCGAATGGATCACCAGAGTTTTAGACTGAAATTTTGTAGGGAGTGGCACAGATTTAGTTGGCCACTCTCCAGCCATTTTTAGAATGATTTTTACTTTAAATAGGAGATTTGTTCAGAAAATAAAAAAACTGAACGCAGTCAGAATTCAGTTAATTTGCTCTCCCCTTTTTGTTACGCATTTTCTTCCAACACCCAATTTCCTCTCACCGAAATTCTGTGAAAAACAACAACGAGTGTGCGTTTTACGACTTAGGGCATCTACGACCATGTTTTCTTATCCAGGGTCGTACAAGATATCTATATCATAGTCCTTCATTAATTTCAACTAACTTCATTGCCTCATGTTCAATCTTTTTTCGGTGAATAAGTACTTTAGGCTTTTATGGTAGATGTAGATTTGAGTTTTTTCCCATTGTGACGCCCCTAATTTTCTCTAACCTAATTAGCGACGTTACCTTGTACTTGCATAACGACAAAACGAGAGTTCACGTAAGATAGTCTCAATGACGATAATACATTCTTATAAGCAGTTCATACCTGGGGAAAACAATAACGATAGCCTAACCTAGAAATAATCAACAGAGAACTAGAGGAAGAATTGCAATAACTATGAACCTAAAAGAATTCAACAAGACGCCTACGACACTACAAACCTTCCTTAAGATTTCCATGGCCTTTGCAGCATCCACCGTCAGCTGTACATGGGAGCCTTGCCCTTATCTGAAAATATGGGTAACATGTGGCTTGAGTATTATATAAAATACCCAGTAAGTCGCCCCACTGTTGGGGTTAAGCATATAATCATCCATCAGGATACATGCTGTCGCACACAATATACATACATGAGCACAAGTGTCAAAAGAAAGAAACGGAGAGAGGCGTGTTTCCATTCCTTCCCATGGCCTTAGGCCCTTGCCTTGTCCGGGCGAGGGTGGATGCATGGTACTTTCCCACACATGGCCTACGTGCGTGACTGTGAGCCCACCAGGCGAGTTCACATGCGAACTCCTTGGGCCTGGCTTGGTCGGGTATGTATGACATAAAATACCGGACGCCACGAAAAAGGAGGGCCTGCATGATATCGTGGCGAACACAATATCGAATGTACGCCTCCATACCATCAGTAGTATAATGGGGGAGTGCCCCATGTACATAACCATAGCGTGCATAAGATTCTTAAGGCTTACCTCCATGGAATTATACATACAACGTTCCATCCCCTCACTGCATTACATAGCATAATTGGGTTAAACATCAAGTAAGAATATCGAAGCATACTAGTCATCACATTCATGGCATGCGGGGTTCTCATTACAATCATGACATGTCAATCAAGCTCATACATACAGGTTAGCAAACCGTGTCAAAAACATCACATACATAAACATGGCATACATAGTATTTCACTGCAAGAAACATATAACCTAGCATACATCAAAACCACACATGGTGCATGCAAGGGCCACGGGGCATGCACCAACATATATACATAACTAACGCTAACAGTAAGGTTACTTACCTCCTTGGCCTTGGCCGAAGTCACCCATAACGCTAACTCCAGTGCCTAACTACCTCCTATAAGATAACATGATACACTTAGAGCCTTTTCACAACTAGCACTTATACCTAGCTACCAAGGTACGTCCCTATCGCAAGCTGTTTTTATCAAAATGGAGTTATACTAACCTCAGATGGTTAAAACAAGGGTGGGAATGGCTCTAGAAGGATCGAAAACCTAGAAATTAATATACTATTGGGATGTCGAGTCGCGCCGCCGAGCTGCACTGCCAAGCAAAACCTAGCCGAGCCGAGAGTGCACGGAGCCGTCGATGGAGCTGAAACCGACAGGCTGCGAAGAACACTGTTGGTGCAGGGTTTCTAGGTTCACCTCTAGTTTGGGCCGAAAGGGAACGAGGCCCAATAGTGGTGTTCGAGCGCGGTCTGCGAGGTGCGGGCTGCACGCTGGCCGAGACAAACTCATAGAATGTCGAGGGTCGTCCCCCGCCATCGCTTCGTCTTCCTTGCCGAAAACCTCGACAACCCTAATCGCGGGGCTTGGCTACTGTCGTTGTTCGTCCATCTCCGATGGCTCGTCTGTCTTTCCTTGCCCCGACGTACACTGGCGTCCGCTCCCACCTAAAGGAGGCGGTCTCTGCGACCCTAGGGTTTAAGGGTTCTGAGTGAAAGATTTTCGACGCGCCCCCCTCCCCTCCATTTTTTTCCTTGGAATGTGTATTGTTACACCCATATAGGTTGTGTCGCCAAATCTATAATGCGAACACCATTGCATTCAATTCTAGGTCATGCGTAGGATAGTTTTTTTTTTTTTTTTCATATTCTTTGAATTTGACTTGACGCATAGGCAACAAGCTTACTGTGTTGCATCAATATGCACCCTAATCCCTTCTTGGATGCATCACTGTAGATTATATATCCCTATGAGCTTTCCGGCACCGTGAGCACTAGAGCTTACACTAGTTTTTGTTTTAGGTCTTGGAAGCTGACCTCACATGCGTCATTCCATACAAAAGGTACGCCCATCCTAGTCAACTGTGCAAGAGGTGAGGCTATTCTAGCTAAGTCTTGTACAAACCTTCGATAGTAGCCTGCTAGCCCCAGGAAACATCATACATCTATAATTGTATTTAAACTTTCCCACTTAATGATGTCTTCTATCTTAGTGGGGTCCACTGAAATCTCGTCTTTGGACACCACCTGTCCTTAGAATGAGACTTGTTGTAGCAAAAATTCACATTTGGAGAACTTAGCATACAACTTGTTTCCCATCAAGATAGTTGAGACTTTTTGGAGGTGTTCTTCATCAGTCCTCGAGTATACCATGATCTCATCTATAAACATGATGGCAAACGTGTCCAGACAGTCATTGAATACCCACTTCATTAACTCCATAAACACAGCTTGGGCGTTGGTGAGGCCAAATGACATCTCTACGAACTTGTAATGGCCATATCTTTTTTGAAAGGTTGTCTTCAGTACATTCCCTTCCTTGATCTTAATCTAGTGATAGCCTAATCGAAGGTCTATCTTGAAAAATATCGTCGCCTCTCAGAGTTGGTCGAATAAATCCTCGATGATAGGTTGTGGGTACTTGTTCTTTATTGTTCTCTTGTTTAACTCCTTATAGTCAATACATAGGCGCATTGAGCCATATTTCTTTTTCACAAACAACACCAAGGGGATACGCTAGGTCAGATGAAATCCATATCTAGTAGATCTTGTAGTTGTACTTTAAGTTCCTTTAATTTTGTTGGGCCATGCGGTACGATGCTTTAGAGATGGGAAAAGTTCCTAGTTAGAGTTCAATTCCCAAGTCTATGGCTCATAAAGGAGGAACTCCTAGTAAATCCTCTAGAAAGACATCTAGAATCGTTTACTATTGGTACCGTATCTATCGTCTTTTCTTTTCATTTTACGTCTACTGCACAAGCTAGAGCTCACCCTTCTTATTGTACTAGGCATTTAGCTTTAATCATTAACACTATCTTTGGGGTGAATCCCGTAAAAGTTCCTTTAAACTTAAAGTTGGGTCTGGTTGGTGGCAAAAATACCACTTCCTTCTTGTGGTAATCTACAATGGTATAGTTTTTGGCTAACCAATCCATTCCTAATATGATGTCGAAGTCCGTCACACATACTACTTTCAAAGCTATGCTTATGCTTCGTCCCGCTACTAATTCTTGCCCATCTTTTATCTTATTTTCAGGTCTATTCACACTATTTCCTAATATGGTTCGACCTTGTGATGCCCTCTTTAAGTTTCATAAAGAATTTAAGGAAAGAAATGTTGTGAATGGAGTTGGGGAAGCGAAGAAACAAGCAATGACGAGGTTGGTCACACACATCTTCTTCTTGTCTAGAGGAAGAAGACAATGATGTGGCTGGTTCAAAGACCAAACCATGACCTTCCCTCGATCTTTCTTAATTTGTTCTCATGAAATAGTTTATGGTTCCAAAATCCAGACACAATAAGGAATTTGTGGAAGAAAATTTAAGGTGATTCGAATACGGGAAGCTCGAGAACAGAGATCCCGAACGTCAATGACGAGGTAAGTAGCCATGTTAGACTATTCTTAGAAAATACTTGTAGGAATCGCTTGGATCTCAGTTTAAAACATAAACCAAATATGAAAGAAAAATACAAAGAATAGAGAGTTAAGGCATTACAACGATCAAATTACTTGGAATGTAAGTAACATTAAAATAACTGAACTTTGCTACCTATGAATTTTTAATACTGAGCATATGATGGTGTGTTAAGATAAAATTTGGAGGTTACTGGATATGGATAAGTAGTTAAACCATGTAAGGGTGTAAAATGATCATAATGCACCCAAGGTAATCTACCTTTGGTTCATGATCTAGGTAACCTCTAATTGCTATGAAACTTTGTGCTATACCTTTTATTTTATGCTTTTTTATGATGTTGTTACGTTTGAAAGTCATTGGAATACATTAAGTAGCTAAACTAAGAATTAAGGATAAAATGACCAAAATGCCCCTAAGACTCCTTATTATATTTTAAGATTTAGACATGCTCAAAATCCCTTGCTACTTCTTACAAGACCTAATCCTAAAAGCATGAAGGTGTGTTCAAAATTTTAAGTTGATTAGAGTAAGTTTGGAAAATACACGAAGGTATGTTCAAAATTTTAAGTTGATTAGAGTAAGTTTGGAACGTAAACCAAGTTAGGATCTAAGAAACACCTAAAAGAAACATCTCAAGACTCGAGACTCTTTTAGAACCCTCAAAAGAACTTATTAAGATTATTACTTGCTAGAATAACTCATGTCTTTTACTATGATGGATTCATAACCTACAGAATGCAAGATACAATTATTCCTCAAGAATAATAAGAAATACGTAAAAAAAAATGTTTATGATTGTCAACTCAAAGAAAGTGTCACACAAACTCTATAACTACCAAGATAAGGTATCACACTCTCTACCCTTAAGTTTTTATGATATGAAAGAATGCTAGGTAATACCCTGATCATGTCCAATGTGACACATGACCTCCCACCACGTAATGCTTTCAGAGGCCCAAGTTCTCCTTTTTTAGGTGGGATGCCCTACACAATAATTTTCTTAGCAAGATGTAATGATTGGCCTCATATTTCCCTCACCTAGATGAGATGCCCTGCACCATGTTAGAGGTACTCTATTCACGATTTTTAGGATATCATGTTCATGTTTGCATCGATCACGTGACCTTTTTGGTCTTTCATGGGGAATAATCTAGAGCCATGTTACGGACAAGAATATAGTAAATTACCTTCGCCACGAATCAAGAACCTCCTACGATCTCCCACGGTACAACATGATCATGATTTAGACTACATCACTTGGAACATAACAAGCCTTGGATGTAGGTCTTCAGACTACGGTGCTTGAAACGTAAGAAGCCCTAAGTGTAGGTATTAAGACTTTACGGCTTGAAATGCATGAAGCCTTGGGTATAGGTTGTCATATTGTATCACAAGACAAGCCGTAGATGCAGGTTCAGCCTATGTCGCTTGGAAACATATGAAGCCTTGGGCACAGGTTGTTAGGTTAATGACTAGTACCGTAAATTCTAGGGAAAGTGTCTTAGAGAATGAACCAAGAATGAAACCAGAACCTAGGAAGTACCCAAGAACAAGACAATGATTAAGGACTAGAACATGGATCAAGATCTGAGTTCTAAGAAGAAGAACCTAGATCCTTAATACTATGGTTCTTAGACCAGAATCAAGGTTTCATAATCTAACGACCAAGGTCCTAAACATATATCATGATAAGAATCCACAATTCAAGAATAGAACTAAAGAGCCTAAGTACTTACAACAAGAACCAGAGCAAGAAAAGAAAGAGTGTGATACCCTATGGACACGATTAAGAGCCTATAAGTAGGATACTTACTGAGTCTTTGTACTCATTTCATGTTTTCTATGTTTTTCAGGTAAACAAGGAGCTGGTCAAGGTCGGGAGTGAAATCTGAAGCAGGTGCCATAGATAAGCTTCACTTGTCATCCGCCACACCTTTTTGTTTTAAATGTTTTGTGTTCGTCCCTTATTTTGTATTTTAACTGTTAAGTTGTATCTTAATAAGTTATGTAAGAACTTTTTATTTTGAAATAATATAAATATGTCGTATAGTATGTTGTAAATTCTGTTTGTTTTATTTTGTGAATATTTTGCTAGTAGTTTTAGAGTCATTGAGTCCCAATCCTTACACACGTGACCACGTGTTTTACTCTAGGCTTAGGTGGAAGGCTCTTGTTGTTTACAGACTTGGGAGCATACGTAACGAAAACCAGTGTCCGATGTTGAGTTGCTACCTCAAAGAACTCTCTCTAATAGGTGGAGACAACATGGTGATTGGTAAACACTCATAGTCACCTAAGGTTGTGGTGTACGTGCTTGCTTCACCGACTGCCTAAAAGACCAATGGCCACCCATAGAATGGATCCATTGTGTAGGGTAATTAAAATAAGATTTCTTCTTGGGGTTATCTCGACACATTCTAGGAAGAACTAAGAGAGGAGTTCTTGTATTAAACTCTCCCAAATGTACACAGTACATCGACCATCTTGAATGTCGATGTACTTGGATCTCCACCAAAACTTTGCATCATCGGCTAGATGAATTCTTGCCAATGTGACCTTCACTTCTTATGCTACAACATTTTTGGCTTCAAAGTACTGTTCGAGGTCAAAGATAAAGTTCTCTAGAAACTTGACATCTCGAATCCCATAAAAAGGCTTGGGTTTCAGAACCTTTATCTAGTTGAATTGGGCTACAACTTAAATTGTGGTTTGATTCTCCAATTCTCTCATGGTGAGGACATGTCTAGCGCTCAAATCAGCCACTTCATCCCTAACCACTCCAAAAGCTACTCTCAAAATTTTAAATATTTTTGAGACAATCTGAATGATCGCTTGTTGAGTATTGTCTAAGTCCTCGATATGTTCTTCTATTCAAGCAACAGAGCCCATCGAGCTATCCCCATGCTTGAGCCACTAGCAGTTGTGGCATTGTCTTTTGGGGCCTTTACCTTAACCATTAATACATGGACATTAGTTTCTCAAGGCGACCTGCCAGCTTGTTGATCCTGTCAGTCTTAGAGAAAATAAAACTCATGCGAGATTTTAAAAGCCCAATTCATCAGGAACTTTACTTAGGTAAAGTAACTAATTTTTTATCTCTACCAATTGATTAGTCTGGGACTTGCCCAGTTCTTTTGCAGCAGACATGTTTGTGTCCTGATTCAAGGAGCCAACTTCGCTTTGATACTACTTATCACAATCGCACTATTGTGGCAGCGGGATAGCGATTATGCGACACTTATTCTAACCCAGTGAACAAGTTATTTGTATGAAAATCAAAAGTCATATACAATTCAGACGTTTGATCGATCCTTGGCCAGGTTTGGAAGAAAGTGTTTTAGAAATCGTGAGGAAGGAAATGCATTTTTTTTTTTTTTTTTTGTAAGAAAGGAATAGTATAGGCTAAAAGAAAATAAGCAACAACCCCAACTTTGACAGCATATAACCTGAATAGGAAGAATTAATGACTAGTCACATATCTTATTGTACATTTTGAGGCATTTTAGCTCTAACGAGTGTAGACATGATTTTGACAGGTCATACTTAGTCGTACTAACACAACAATAATAGTAAATGCCTATCTAACTTGAAAGTAAGTAAATGAGTTTGGAACGGGCATACGACTGTGGACAACACGTCATGAACAAGCATGATTGGGACATCTGACACGCGACCGTAGGCAACACGCCTTGGACAAGCATGATCGTGACAACGTACAGCTTGACTTAAGCTCACTTCGCCTTGACAAGGTATGTAAGTTGTAAGGTTAGTAGGCATGATCTCACTCCTTATGTGAATTATATGCATATGTCAGTTACTGTCTTTTGAACTAATTAGGATACAATTGGTTACAATACCTAATAACTTGGAGTCTATGGCATGATGATAGATTATGGACCTTAAAATCTGAAGTGGTACTATACAAGAAGATAGAGCAGGTAGAGCCTTGACTGAGACCGACCCTGCTCAAATTCCTTATAAGGAAAGGCATGCTAAGAACAAGTGTTGGAAAAAGTAGATACCATGATGCTACAATTTATGATCTAGGCCACTCAGATAAACTAGGGTAACATAAACAGTGGAGAAAATGTCAGAATATCTAAGTGGTCGAGAGTGTTAAGCTGTATGCCCTGAAGCCTCGTAATTACTTGTTTAATTTTAATAATAACTTTGATTATTTTATTTAAAATTTAATATTATCCCATATGTGATTGACATACAAGAGGGTCATGTTTAAGAATAACCTAAAGGGTCTATAGTATATGGATAAAAGTTTGCCGATGCTAAACAACTAGAAGGTTCAACCACACCAAAGGTAGTTCCTTCAGCATTTTTACATGAAGCTTTAGCAATGAGATTCTCGTAAGTTAGCTTTATGTCTATCAAGCTTAATCCAATGCAATGATTTGTTGGACTATAATCAAAATTGATTGCTATTTCAGTGGTTGAAGTTCACTTGATGTCTTCGTATGTTACTTCACTAACTTTAACTCCAAAATCAAAATATACTATGAAAACGGATAAACAAGGACATCTATAAACAAATTTACCATGTAAACTTGTTTTACTCAGTTATTCTCTCCTAAAATTTTTAATTCCATGAAACCCTAAGTTATATTATTAAACTATATTATAAAACCAAATATAAATTAGGAATTCAATAATAAGATATGAATATATACAACAAATAAGATATAAATCGAGCATAGTCTTAGATTTTCTAGATAATATATATAAGTTAGAGTAATTATCTCCAATGATATTAGATATTTTTGAAAAATTAAAAAATAAAATCATAAAAGCTTCATTCCACTCTAAGACATGAGAGAGTACTAGGGTCCCTAATTTATTACCTATAAAAGTAATTTAAAGTACCTAAAAATAATACTAATAATTTAGAGCCCATATTAAACCCAAGCAAATTTCAAATAATTAAAGATAATATAAATAAATTATTTATAAAATTTAAAATTTAAATTCTATTCATCTAATTTAAGTTTAAATATAATTAGAAAAAAATTAACATGTACGAGGTTAATGAGGAAATATACCTGACCACGAGAGTCTTTGATCTTCCCCAAGACTTAATCCTTACTCCATTCTGAGTTCCCATGAATGTAGATGATTTCACTGTAATGTTATACACTCCATCCTCCTCGGCCTCTATCCGTAAGCTCCCAATGCTACAAACACATTCAACAAAATACCAAATGCTTTCTAACCTTTAATTTCCTCACTCTAACCTAATATATTATATAACTATTTTTATCCAAAATAATTTTAAAATAATTTCAATAATTTTTCTCATGTTGAAAATAACTTTAGAATATATTTTAATTATTCAAATTTAATTTAATATTTAGATTATCTTTTAAAAATTAATGCGACAAAATTATTTAAACCCTTTAAAAAACATTTCTAAACATGTTCATCCTAATCTATCTTTCGTTACCTGATTCCATGTCCAGGTCCACATGTAATACTTTCACTCTACATGTTGGATGTCTCTGGAGCGATGGAGATGCAGTCGTCACCGTTTCCAATGTTCGAGCTGAGGATAGTCACATCTGATGATTGTTGCACATGGATGCCATCACTGTTTGGACTATCGCCTGCAGCCAAGACATTCACTCTTGTCATATGCATGTTTTGGCACCGATTCATTACAATGCTGAACAATTGGCTGTTAATTGAAGATGATCCATTGATGTTCACATTCTTTCCATCATTTATTTAAGACTCTATCACTTCAAAACAATCAAAAGCCAGAATTAGTAAAAATTTAAAATAATATTGTAATTAATCTAGTCATTTTCATTCAACTTTTTGTTAAAGAAAAATTTTCAAAATTTTTTTATATGGAGCCAACTCAAATTTTGCATACGGCGGCTCCAATGGGGCAACTCTTCCCTGAGTGTTTACTACAATTCCACGTGGGAGTTCCTTACCCATCAATAATACCGCCAGTAATGGAAAGCCCATTTATGTGATTAAACAAAATCCAAGAACTAGAATTAGCTAAAACTTGAATGTGTGAGAAAGCCACAAGAGTTCCATCAATGAGAACAGTAATAGCATTGTTCTTACAAGGCCCATTAAATCTCACACTTCGAACGAAGAATATACCCTCGGGAACCTAAATAGTGGCCAGTTCAAATGAGTCACAGGCCTTAGCCCATGCTATTTGAAGCACCGGCGAGGCATCGATCTTTTCATCGGGTTTAGCTTCGAGAGAAACAATATTGAATGTTAATTCAGCAGTTGAGGCATGGTTAAAAAACAAAAGTAAAAAGGAAAGAAAAACATGCAAGATTACAAGAAGAGACAAAGAAAACTTAATGATTCAAGGGTTCATAATAAGCATGAGAGAGAGAGAAAAATGAAGCAAGTGATAGGAAAATAGGAGAGGTGTGGAGTGATACTTTATTCTTGTTCTATTTAACCATTATTATTTTTATATGGTTTAACCATTTTTAATTAGGTATGTTAGGTAAGTAACTTTAATTTTTAAATTTAAGTCTATGGTATAAGATAAGACACTCATTGTCATTTTAATGATTGATCTCTCATTTTTAAAATTATTAAATTAAAAAAAATATATATATTTGTCAATATGATTTTATTTTTGTTTTAACTTGAAAAGGGATAGGAAGATTTTAACTAAACAAAAACCCTAATTTTTCCAACCGATTATGGATGTTTAATTAATTGTTTGGGTCACCTCAAGAACTATGCAATGTAACAATATCTGTTTCATTGACTTCTCAATGTCCTACTATAATAATAACAATTTCCTAATACTTTTAGGTGTTTATATTTTTAGATACGGATTCTATATTATAATAAAAATAATAAAGAGATAGAATCGACAAAACACTATTATATATTTTTCAGTCTTTTTTATCATGTCATTGTTAGTGTTGTAATAGAATATTGGTGACTTTTATTTGCAAAGATGTCACAAATAATGAAAGGCAGAATTGTTTGTCGTATTTGTAACTATCCAATAAATTTACAAATGCATCACAAAAAAATAATTTACAAATGTTACATTTTTGGAAGTCTTAAAGTCTATCAATAATATGTTGTTTTTTATATCTATCAACATTTTTTTTTTATCATTTATAGACTTTTTTTTTTTTTTTTTTTTATGGTCGCCTAGTGATAGATTTGTATCACTGTGCTATACATCTCTTTTCTCCTTTGATTAAATTGAACCCAATTATCACTAGGTTCTTTCCTTTTATCACTTTTATTTTTGTAAAAATCATTGAACCACACAAGAAGTAGTTGAAAGTTTGTAAACTAGACTTGATCCTTTTAAAATTAATGAACTAAAATCTAATTGGTGTAGAGCCCGCAAATCTACGAGGGATGGAAGGAGAGAGAGATCGATGAAAATGTAAAATAAGTGAGGGTTGAGAGAGAGATATCTTATGAATAGAAAGATTGGGCATTTTAAGCAACTATTAGGACTTACATATAGCCTGGATAGGAAAAATTGAAAACTTGTCACATCCCCGTATAGTACATTTTTAGGCATTTTGATCCTGGTAGGTATAAACATGATTTTGGTGAACGGTCATACATCTTCGAATTGACATAATAGAAATGATAAAGACCTAACTCTGTGAAAACAAGTAAAAGGGGTTTGGAACGAGCATGAGACCACAGACAACACGACTTGGACAAACATGACAGTGACATCCAGAATGCGACTACAAGTAACAGACCTTTGACAAGCATGCTTGTGATATTCTCCTCCAATCAACTGGTTGACGTCTTTATCAACTAACTCTTCACGAACTAAGCAATGTAGAATGAGGTTGACTTTATCTCTCTCGAAGCGTTTCCAACCGATCTCAGCATTGTGATATCTCTTCCAATCTACCAAGAAATTTTATAAGTCTTTTCTTGATCGGTTGATGTGTCGTATCATTCAACCAAACTCTCTTCTACTT